>NW_026869736.1:372500-410000 GCF_905332965.1 Bombus pascuorum | reverse complement strand
CAAAAACGAAAACAAAAACGAAAACAAAAACGAAAACAAAAACACAAACAAAAACGAAAAGGAAAACAAAAACAAAAACGAAAACAAAAACGAAAACAAAAACAAAAACAAAAACAAAAACGAAAACAAAAACGAAAACAAAAACGAAAACAAAAACGAAAACAAAAACGAAAACAAAAACGAAAACAAAAACGAAAACAAAAACGAAAACAAAAACGAAATCAAAAACGAAAACAAAAACGAAAACAAAAACAAAAACGAAAACAAAAACGAAAACAAAAACGAAAACAAAAACGAAAACAAAAACGAAAACAAAAACGAAAACAAAAACGAAAACAAAAACGAAAACAAAAACGAAAACAAAAACGAAAACAAAAACGAAAACAAAAACGAAAACAAAAACGAAAACAAAAAAGAAAACAAAAACGAAAACAAAAACGAAAACAAACACGAAAACAAAAACGAAAACAAAAACGAAAACAAAAACGAAAACAAAAACGAAAACAAAAACGAAAACAAAAACGAAAACAAAAACACAAACAAAAACGAAAAGGAAAACAAAAACAAAAACGAAAACCAAAACGAAAACAAAAACAAAAACGAAAACAAAAACGAAAACAAAAACGAAAACAAAAACGAAAACAAAAACGAAAACAAAAACGAAAACAAAAACAAAAACGAAAACAAAAACGAAAACAAAAACAAAAACGAAAACAAAAACGAAAACAAAAACGAAAACAAACACGAAAACAAAAACGAAAACAAAAACGAAAACAAAAACGAAAACAAAAACGAAAACAAAAACGAAAACAAAAACGAAAACAAAAACACAAACAAAAACGAAAAGGAAAACAAAAACAAAAACGAAAACAAAAACGAAAACAAAAACAAAAACGAAAACAAAAACGAAAACAAAAACGAAAACAAAAACGAAAACAAAAACGAAAACAAAAACGAAAACAAAAACGAAAACAAAAACGAAAACAAAAACGAAAACAAAAAAGAAAACAAAAACGAAAACAAAAACGAAAACAAAAAAGAAAACAAAAACAAAAACGAAAACAAAAACGAAAACAAAAACGAAAACAAACACGAAAACAAAAACGAAAACAAAAACGAAAACAAAAACGAAAACAAAAACGAAAACAAAAACGAAAACAAAAACGAAAACAAAAACACAAACAAAAACGAAAAGGAAAACAAAAACAAAAACGAAAACAAAAACGAAAACAAAAACAAAAACGAAAACAAAAACGAAAACAAAAACGAAAACAAAAACGAAAACAAAAACGAAAACAAAAACGAAAACAAAAACAAAAACGAAAAGAAAAACGAAAACAAAAACGAAAACAACAACATCATCGAGATACATCGATCAGCACGAATCGCGTACCTAGCGAAACATATCTGTTATTCTTCTATCAAATCAGAAACTTTCTTTCGATCGGTGAGAATTGTTAGTAAAGTACATTTGATATATAACTATAGGGCGGGAATTGATGTAGCTTCTCGCTCGCTTCGCTCGCTCTTATAAAACTAGCCTAACATCAAAACCGAACCCGCGCGTCTGTAAATTATCGGAAAATCGCGGTCTTTTCGAAAAACGAACGCAAGGTGGATTGGTTTTAGGTAAGGCTATAACATTCCGAGCGAGCGCAGCGAGCGAGCAACTCGTAAAGGTGAGTCGCAACCCAATGATTTTGACCGTAGGGACTTTTAAGTATTCGCAACAGCCCTAGGAGCGACACGCCGCTGGACTTGGTCGTGTGCGATCGAAGAGCATTATGCCGCTGGACTTAGTCTCGTACAAACAAAAACCAATTAAGACAAAGACAAGGACAGAAACAAGGACAAAAACAAAAACACAAACAAAAACGAAAAGGAAAACAAAAACAAAAACGAAAACAAAAACGAAAACAAAAACAAAAACGAAAACAAAAACGAAAACAAAAACGAAAACAAACACGAAAACAAAAACGAAATCAAAAACGAAAACAAAAACGAAAACAAAAACGAAAACAAAAACGAAAACAAAAACGAAAACAAAAACACAAACAAAAACGAAAAGGAAAACAAAAACAAAAACGAAAACAAAAACGAAAACAAAAACAAAAACGAAAACAAAAACGAAAACAAAAACGAAAACAAAAACGAAAACAAAAACGAAAACAAAAACGAAAACAAAAACAAAAACGAAAACAAAAACGAAAACAAAAACGAAAACAAAAACGAAAACAAAAACGAAAACAAAAACGAAAACAAAAACGAAAACAAAAACGAAAACAAAAACATCATCGAGATACATCGATCAGCACGAATCGCGTACCTAGCGAAACATATCTGTTATTCTTCTATCAAATCAGAAACTTTCTTTCGCTCGGTGAGAATTGTTAGTAAAGAACATTTGATATATAACTATAGCGCGGGAATTGATGTAGCTTCTCGCTCGCTTCGCTCGCTCTTATAAAACTAGCCTAACCTCAAAACCGATCCCGCGCGTCTGTAAATTATCGGAAAATCGCGGTCTTTTCGAAAAACGAACGCAAGGTGGATTGGTTTTAGGTAAGGCTATAACATTCCGAGCGAGCGCAGCGAGCGAGCAACTCGTAAAGGTGAGTCGCAACCCAATGATTTTGACCGTAGGGACTTTTAAGTATTCGCAACAGCCCTAGGAGCGACACGCCGCTGGACTTGGTCGTGTGCGATCGAAGAGCATTATGCCGCTGGACTTAGTCTCGTACAAACAAAAACCAATTAAGACAAAGACAAGGACAGAAACAAGGACAAAAACAAAAACACAAACAAAAACGAAAAGGAAAACAAAAACAAAAACGAAAACAAAAACGAAAACAAAAACAAAAACGAAAACAAAAACGAAAACAAAAACGAAAACAAACACGAAAACAAAAACGAAAACAAAAACGAAAACAAAAACGAAAACAAAAACGAAAACAAAAACGAAAACAAAAACACAAACAAAAACGAAAAGGAAAACAAAAACAAAAACGAAAACAAAAACGAAAACAAAAACAAAAACGAAAACAAAAACGAAAACAAAAACGAAAACAAAAACGAAAACAAAAACGAAAACAAAAACGAAAACAAAAACGAAAACAAAAACGAAAACAAAAACGAAAACAAAAACGAAAACAAAAACGAAAACAAAAACGAAAACAAAAACGAAATCAAAAACGAAAACAAAAACGAAAACAAAAACAAAAACGAAAACAAAAACGAAAACAAAAACGAAAACAAAAACGAAAACAAAAACAAAAACGAAAACAAAAACAAAAACAAAAACGAAAACAAAAACGAAAACAAAAAAGAAAACAAAAACGAAAACAAAAACGAAAACAAAAACAAAAACGAAAACAAAAACGAAAACAAAAACGAAAACAAACACGAAAACAAAAACGAAAACAAAAACGAAAACAAAAACGAAAACAAAAACGAAAACAAAAACGAAAACAAAAACACAAACAAAAACGAAAAGGAAAACAAAAACAAAAACGAAAACAAAAACGAAAACAAAAACAAAAACGAAAACAAAAACGAAAACAAAAACGAAAACAAAAACGAAAACAAAAACGAAAACAAAAGCGAAAACAAAAACGAAAACAAAAAAGAAAACAAAAACGAAAACAAAAACGAAAACAAAAACATCATCGAGATACATCGATCAGCACGAATCGCGTACCTAGCGAAACATATCTGTTATTCTTCTATCAAATCAGAAACTTTCTTTCGATCGGTGAGAATTGTTAGTAAAGAACATTTGATATATAACTATAGCGCGGGAATTGATGTAGCTTCTCGCTCGCTTCGCTCGCTCTTATAAAACTAGCCTAACCTCAAAAACGATCGCGCGCGTCTGTAAATTATCGGAAAATCGCGGTCTTTTCGAAAAACGAACGCAAGGTGGATTGGTTTTAGGTAAGGCTATAACATTCCGAGCGAGCGCAGCGAGCGAGCAACTCGTAAAGGTGAGTCGCAACCCAATGATTTTGACCGTAGGGACTTTTAAGTATTCGCAACAGCCCTAGGAGCGACACGCCGCTGGACTTGGTCGTGTGCGATCGAAGAGCATTATGCCGCTGGACTTAGTCTCGTACAAACAAAAACCAATTAAGACAAAGACAAGGACAGAAACAAGGACAAAAACAAAAACAAAAACGAAAACAAAAACAAAAACGAAAACAAAAACGAAAACAAAAACGAAAACAAACACGAAAACAAAAACGAAAACAAAAACGAAAACAAAAACGAAAACAAAAACGAAAACAAAAACGAAAACGAAAACAAAAACGAAAACAAAAACGAAAACAAAAACGAAAACAAAAACGAAAACAAAAACGAAATCAAAAACGAAAACAAAAACATCATCGAGATACATCGATCAGCACGAATCGCGTACCTAGCGAAACATATCTGTTATTCTTCTATCAAATCAGAAACTTTCTTTCGATCGGTGAGAATTGTTAGTAAAGAACATTTGATATATAACTATAGCGCGGGAATTGATGTAGCTTCTCGCTCGCTTCGCTCGCTCTTATAAAACTAGCCTAACCTCAAAAACGATCCCGCGCGTCTGTAAATTATCGGAAAATCGCGGTCTTTTCGAAAAACGAACGCAAGGTGGATTGGTTTTAGGTAAGGCTATAACATTCCGAGCGAGCGCAGCGAGCGAGCAACTCGTAAAGGTGAGTCGCAACCCAATGATTTTGACCGTAGGGACTTTTAAGTATTCGCAACAGCCCTAGGAGCGACACGCCGCTGGACTTGGTCGTGTGCGATCGAAGAGCATTATGCCGCTGGACTTAGTCTCGTACAAACAAAAACCAATTAAGACAAAGACAAGGACAGAAACAAGGACAAAAACGAAAACAAAAACGAAAACAAAAACAAAAACGAAAACAAAAACGAAAACAAAAACGAAAACAAACACGAAAACAAAAACGAAAACAAAAACGAAAACAAAAACGAAAACAAAAACGAAAACAAAAACGAAAACAAAAACGAAAACAAAAACACAAACAAAAACGAAAAGGAAAACAAAAACAAAAACGAAATCAAAAACGAAAACAAAAACATCATCGAGATACATCGATCAGCACGAATCGCGTACCTAGCGAAACATATCTGTTATTCTTCTATCAAATCAGAAACTTTCTTTCGATCGGTGAGAATTGTTAGTAAAGAACATTTGATATATAACTATAGCGCGGGAATTGATGTAGCTTCTCGCTCGCTTCGCTCGCTCTTATAAAACTAGCCTAACCTCAAAAACGATCCCGCGCGTCTGTAAATTATCGGAAAATCGCGGTCTTTTCGAAAAACGAACGCAAGGTGGATTGGTTTTAGGTAAGGCTATAACATTCCGAGCGAGCGCAGCGAGCGAGCAACTCGTAAAGGTGAGTCGCAACCCAATGATTTTGACCGTAGGGACTTTTAAGTATTCGCAACAGCCCTAGGAGCGACACGCCGCTGGACTTGGTCGTGTGCGATCGAAGAGCATTATGCCGCTGGACTTAGTCTCGTACAAACAAAAACCAATTAAGACAAAGACAAGGACAGAAACAAGGACAAAAACGAAAACAAAAACGAAAACAAAAACAAAAACGAAAACAAAAACGAAAACAAAAACGAAAACAAACACGAAAACAAAAACGAAAACAAAAACGAAAACAAAAACGAAAACAAAAACGAAAACAAAAACGAAAACAAAAACGAAAACAAAAACGAAAACAAAAACACAAACAAAAACGAAAAGGAAAACAAAAACAAAAACGAAAACAAAAACGAAAACAAAAACAAAAACGAAAACAAAAACGAAAACAAAAACGAAAACAAAAACGAAAACAAAAACGAAAACAAAAACGAAAACAAAAACGAAAACAAAAACGAAAACAAAAACGAAAACAAAAACGAAAACAAAAACGAAAACAAAAACGAAATCAAAAACGAAAACAAAAACGAAAACAAAAACAAAAACGAAAACAAAAACGAAAAACAAAAACAAAAAACAAAAACAAAAACGAAAACAAAAACGAAAACAAACACGAAAACAAAAACGAAAACAAAAACGAAAACAAAAAAGAAAACAAAAACGAAAACAAAAACGAAAACAAACACGAAAACAAAAACGAAAACAAAAACGAAAACAAAAACGAAAACAAAAACGAAAACAAAAACGAAAACAAAAACGAAAACAAAAAAGGAAACAAAAACGAAAACAAAAACGAAAACAAAAAAGAAAACAAAAACGAAAACAAAAACGAAAACAAACACGAAAACAAAAACGAAAACAAAAACGAAAACAAAAACGAAAACAAAAACGAAAACAAAAACATCATCGAGATACATCGATCAGCACGAATCGCGTACCTAGCGAAACATATCTGTTATTCTTCTATCAAATCAGAAACTTTCTTTCGATCGGTGAGAATTGTTAGTAAAGAACATTTGATATATAACTATAGCGCGGGAATTGATGTAGCTTCTCGCTCGCTTCGCTCGCTCTTATAAAACTAGCCTAACCTCAAAACCGATCCCGCGCGTCTGTAAATTATCGGAAAATCGCGGTCTTTTCGAAAAACGAACGCAAGGTGGATTGGTTTTAGGTAAAGCTATAACATTCCGAGCGAGCGCAGCGAGCGAGCAACTCGTAAAGGTGAGTCGCAACCCAATGATTTTGACCGTAGGGACTTTTAAGTATTCGCAACAGCCCTAGGAGCGACACGCCGCTGGACTTGGTCGTGTGCGATCGAAGAGCATTATGCCGCTGGACTTAGTCTCGTACAAACAAAAACCAATTAAGACAAAGACAAGGACAGAAACAAGGACAAAAACAAAAACACAAACAAAAACGAAAAGGAAAACAAAAACAAAAACGAAAACAAAAACGAAAACAAAAACAAAAACGAAAACAAAAACGAAAACAAAAACGAAAACAAACACGAAAACAAAAACGAAAACAAAAACGAAAACAAAAACGAAAACAAAAACGAAAACAAAAACGAAAACAAAAACGAAAACAAAAAAGAAAACAAAAACGAAAACGAAAACGAAAACAAAAACGAAAACAAAAACAAAAACAAAAACGAAAACAAAAACGAAAACAAAAACGAAAACAAAAACGAAAACAAAAAAGAAAACAAAAACGAAAACAAAAACGAAAACAAAAAAGAAAACAAAAACGAAAACAAAAACGAAAACAAACACGAAAAGAAAAACGAAAACAAAAACGAAAACAAAAACGAAAACAAAAACGAAAACAAAAACATCATCGAGATACATCGATCAGCACGAATCGCGTACCTAGCGAAACATATCTGTTATTCTTCTATCAAATCAGAAACTTTCTTTCGATCGGTGAGAATTGTTAGTAAAGAACATTTGATATATAACTATAGCGCGGGAATTGATGTAGCTTCTCGCTCGCTTCGCTCGCTCTTATAAAACTAGCCTAACCTCAAAACCGATCCCGCGCGTCTGTAAATTATCGGAAAATCGCGGTCTTTTCGAAAAACGAACGCAAGGTGGATTGGTTTTAGGTAAGGCTATAACATTCCGAGCGAGCGCAGCGAGCGAGCAACTCGTAAAGGTGAGTCGCAACCCAATGATTTTGACCGTAGGGACTTTTAAGTATTCGCAACAGCCCTAGGAGCGACACGCCGCTGGACTTGGTCGTGTGCGATCGAAGAGCATTATGCCGCTGGACTTAGTCTCGTACAAACAAAAACCAATTAAGACAAAGACAAGGACAGAAACAAGGACAAAAACAAAAACAAAAACGAAAACAAAAACAAAAACGAAAACAAAAACGAAAACAAAAACGAAAACAAAAACGAAAACAAAAACGAAAACAAAAACGAAAACAAAAACGAAAACAAAAAAGAAAACAAAAAAGAAAACAAAAACAAAAACGAAAACAAAAACGAAAACGAAAACAAAAACGAAAACAAAAACGAAAACAAAAACGAAAACAAAAACGAAAACAAAAACGAAAACAAAAACGAAAACAAAAACGAAAACAAAAACGAAAACAAAAACAAAAACGAAAACAAAAACGAAAACAAAAACGAAAACAAAAACGAAAACAAAAACGAAAACAAAAACGAAAACAAAAACGAAAACAAAAACGAAAAGAAAAAAGAAAACAAAAACGAAAACAAAAACGAAAACAAACACGAAAACAAAAACGAAAACAAAAACGAAAACAAAAACGAAAACAAAAACGAAAACAAAAACGAAAACAAAAACGAAAACGAAAACAAAAACGAAAACAAAAACGAAAACAAAAACGAAAACAAAAACGAAAACAAAAACGAAAACATAAACGAAAACAAAAAAGAAAACAAAAACGAAAACAAAAACGAAAACAAAAACGAAAACGAAAAAGAAAACAAAAACGAAAACAAAAACGAAAACAAAAACGAAAACGAAAACGAAAACAAAAACAAAAACGAAAACAAAAAAGAAAACAAAAACGAAAACAAAAACGAAAACGAAAACGAAAACGAAAACAAAAACGAAAACAAAAACGAAAACAAAAACGAAAACAAAAACGAAAACAAAAACGAAAACAAAAACGAAAACAAAAACGAAAACAAAAAAGAAAACAAAAACGAAAACAAAAAAGAAAACAAAAAAGAAAACAAAAACGAAAACAAAAACGAAAACAAAAACGAAAACAAAAACAAAAACGAAAACAAAAACGAAAACAAAAACGAAAACAAACACGAAAACAAAAACGAAAACAAAAACGAAAACAAAAACGAAAACAAAAACGAAAACAAAAACGAAAACAAAAAAGAAAACAAAAACGAAAACGAAAACGAAAACAAAAACGAAAACAAAAACAAAAACAAAAACGAAAACAAAAAACGAAAACAAAAACGAAAACAAAAACGAAAACAAAAAAGAAAACAAAAAAGAAAACAAAAACGAAAACAAAAAAGAAAACAAAAACGAAAACAAAAACGAAAACAAACACGAAAAGAGAAACGAAAAGAAAAACGAAAACAAAAACGAAAACAAAAACGAAAACAAAAACATCATCGAGATACATCGATCAGCACGAATCGCGTACCTAGCGAAACATATCTGTTATTCTTCTATCAAATCAGAAACTTTCTTTCGATCGGTGAGAATTGTTAGTAAAGAACATTTGATATATAACTATAGCGCGGGAATTGATGTAGCTTCTCGCTCGCTTCGCTCGCTCTTATAAAACTAGCCTAACCTCAAAACCGATCCCGCGCGTCTGTAAATTATCGGAAAATCGCGGTCTTTTCGAAAAACGAACGCAAGGTGGATTGGTTTTAGGTAAGGCTATAACATTCCGAGCGAGCGCAGCGAGCGAGCAACTCGTAAAGGTGAGTCGCAACCCAATGATTTTGACCGTAGGGACTTTTAAGTATTCGCAACAGCCCTAGGAGCGACACGCCGCTGGACTTGGTCGTGTGCGATCGAAGAGCATTATGCCGCTGGACTTAGTCTCGTACAAACAAAAACCAATTAAGACAAAGACAAGGACAGAAACAAGGACAAAAACAAAAACAAAAACAAAAACGAAAACAAAAACGAAAACAAAAACGAAAACGAAAACGAAAACAAAAACAAAAACGAAAACAAAAAAGAAAACAAAAACGAAAACAAAAACGAAAACGAAAACGAAAACGAAAACAAAAACGAAAACAAAAACGAAAACAAAAACGAAAACAAAAACGAAAACAAAAACGAAAACAAAAACGAAAACAAAAACGAAAACAAAAAAGAAAACAAAAACGAAAACAAAAACGAAAACAAAAAAGAAAACAAAAACGAAAACAAAAACGAAAACAAAAACGAAAACAAAAACAAAAACGAAAACAAAAACGAAAACAAAAACGAAAACAAACACGAAAACAAAAACGAAAACAAAAACGAAAACAAAAACGAAAACAAAAACGAAAACAAAAACAAAAACGAAAACAAAAACGAAAACAAAAACGAAAACAAAAACGAAAACAAAAACGAAAACAAAAACGAAAAGAAAAACGAAAACAAAAACGAAAACAAAAACGAAAACAAAAACGAAAACAAAAACGAAATCAAAAACGAAAACAAAAACGAAAACAAAAACAAAAACGAAAACAAAAACGAAAACAAAAACGAAAACAAACACGAAAACAAAAACGAAAACAAAAACGAAAACAAAAACGAAAACAAAAACGAAAACAAAAACATCATCGAGATACATCGATCAGCACGAATCGCGTACCTAGCGAAACATATCTGTTATTCTTCTATCAAATCAGAAACTTTCTTTCGATCGGTGAGAATTGTTAGTAAAGAACATTTGATATATAACTATAGCGCGGGAATTGATGTAGCTTCTCGCTCGCTTCGCTCGCTCTTATAAAACTAGCCTAACCTCAAAACCGATCCCGCGCGTCTGTAAATTATCGGAAAATCGCGGTCTTTTCGAAAAACGAACGCAAGGTGGATTGGTTTTAGGTAAGGCTATAACATTCCGAGCGAGCGCAGCGAGCGAGCAACTCGTAAAGGTGAGTCGCAACCCAATGATTTTGACCGTAGGGACTTTTAAGTATTCGCAACAGCCCTAGGAGCGACACGCCGCTGGACTTGGTCGTGTGCGATCGAAGAGCATTATGCCGCTGGACTTAGTCTCGTACAAACAAAAACCAATTAAGACAAAGACAAGGACAGAAACAAGGACAAAAACAAAAACAAAAACGAAAACAAAAACAAAAACGAAAACAAAAACGAAAACAAAAACGAAAACAAAAACGAAAACAAAAACGAAAACAAAAACGAAAACAAAAACGAAAACAAAAAAGAAAACAAAAAAGAAAACAAAAACAAAAACGAAAACAAAAACAAAAACAAAAACGAAAACAAAAACAAAAACGAAAACAAAAACGAAAACAAAAACGAAAACAAAAACGAAAACAAAAACGAAAACAAAAACGAAAACAAAAACGAAAACAAAAATGAAAACAAAAACAAAAACGAAAACAAAAACGAAAACAAAAACGAAAACAAAAACGAAAACAAAAACGAAAACAAAAACGAAAACAAAAACGAAAACAAAAACGAAAACAAAAAAGAAAACAAAAACGAAAACAAAAACGAAAACAAACACGAAAACAAAAACGAAAACAAAAACGAAAACAAAAACGAAAACAAAAACGAAAACAAAAACGAAAACAAAAAAGAAAACAAAAAAGAAAACAAAAACAAAAACGAAAACAAAAACGAAAACAAAAACGAAAACAAAAACGAAAACAAAAACGAAAACAAAAACGAAAACAAAAACGAAAACAAAAACGAAAACAAAAACGAAAACAAAAACGAAAACAAAAACGAAAACAAAAACGAAAACAAAAACACAAACAAAAACGAAAAGGAAAACAAAAACAAAAACGAAAACAAAAACGAAAACAAAAACGAAAACAAAAACGAAAACAAAAACGAAAACAAAAACGAAAACAAAAACGAAAACAAAAACGAAAACAAAAACGAAAACAAAAACGAAAACGAAAACAAAAACGAAAACAAAAACGAAAACAAAAACGAAAACAAAAACGAAAACAAAAACGAAAACAAAAACGAAAACAAAAACGAAAACAAAAACAAAAACGAAAACAAAAACGAAAACAAAAACGAAAACAAACACGAAAACAAAAACGAAAACAAAAACGAAAACAAAAACGAAAACAAAAACGAAAACAAAAACGAAAACAAAAACGAAAACAAAAAAGAAAACAAAAAAGAAAAAAAAAACGAAAACAAAAAAGAAAACAAAAACGAAAACAAAAACGAAAACAAACACGAAAAGAGAAACGAAAACAAAAACGAAAACAAAAACGAAAACAAAAACGAAAACAAAAACATCATCGAGATACATCGATCAGCACGAATCGCGTACCTAGCGAAACATATCTGTTATTCTTCTATCAAATCAGAAACTTTCTTTCGATCGGTGAGAATTGTTAGTAAAGAACATTTGATATATAACTATAGCGCGGGAATTGATGTAGCTTCTCGCTCGCTTCGCTCGCTCTTATAAAACTAGCCTAACCTCAAAACCGATCCCGCGCGTCTGTAAATTATCGGAAAATCGCGGTCTTTTCGAAAAACGAACGCAAGGTGGATTGGTTTTAGGTAAGGCTATAACATTCCGAGCGAGCGCAGCGAGCGAGCAACTCGTAAAGGTGAGTCGCAACCCAATGATTTTGACCGTAGGGACTTTTAAGTATTCGCAACAGCCCTAGGACCGACACGCCGCTGGACTTGGTCGTGTGCGATCGAAGAGCATTATGCCGCTGGACTTAGTCTCGTACAAACAAAAACCAATTAAGACAAAGACAAGGACAGAAACAAGGACAAAAACAAAAACAAAAACAAAAACAAAAACAAAGCGAAAACAAAAACGAAAACAAAAACGAAAACAAAAACGAAAACAAAAACGAAAACAAAAACGAAAACAAAAACGAAAACAAAAACAAAAACGAAAACAAAAACGAAAACAAAAACGAAAACAAAAACGAAAACAAAAACGAAAACAAAAACGAAAACAAAAACGAAAACAAAAACGAAAACAAAAAAGAAAACAAAAACGAAAACAAAAACGAAAACAAACACGAAAACAAAAACGAAAACAAAAACGAAAACGAAAACAAAAACAAAAACGAAAACAAAAACGAAAACAAAAACGAAAACAAAAACGAAAACAAAAACGAAAACAAAAACGAAAACAAAAACGAAAACAAAAACAAAAACGAAAACAAAAACGAAAACAAAAACGAAAACAAAAACGAAAACAAAAAAGAAAACAAAAACGAAAACAAAAACGAAAACAAACACGAAAACAAAAACGAAAACAAAAACGAAAACAAAAACGAAAACAAAAACGAAAACAAAAACGAAAACAAAAAAGAAAACAAAAAAGAAAACAAAAACAAAAACGAAAACAAAAACGAAAACAAAAACGAAAACAAAAACAAAAACGAAAACAAAAACGAAAACAAAAACGAAAACAAAAACGAAAACAAAAACGAAAACAAAAACGAAAACAAAAACGAAAACAAAAACAAAAACGAAAACAAAAACGAAAACAAAAACGAAAACAAAAACGAAAACAAAAACGAAAACAAAAACGAAAACAAAAACGAAAACAAAAACGAAAACAAAAAAGAAAACAAAAACGAAAACGAAAACAAAAACGAAAACAAAAACGAAAACAAAAACGAAAACAAAAACGAAAACAAAAACGAAAACAAAAACGAAAACAAAAAAGAAAACAAAAACGAAAACAAAAACGAAAACAAACACGAAAACAAAAACGAAAACAAAAACGAAAACAAAAACGAAAACAAAAACGAAAACAAAAACATCATCGAGATACATCGATCAGCACGAATCGCGTACCTAGCGAAACATATCTGTTATTCTTCTATCAAATCAGAAACTTTCTTTCGATCGGTGAGAATTGTTAGTAAAGAACATTTGATATATAACTATAGCGCGGGAATTGATGTAGCTTCTCGCTCGCTTCGCTCGCTCTTATAAAACTAGCCTAACCTCAAAACCGATCCCGCGCGTCTGTAAATTATCGGAAAATCGCGGTCTTTTCGAAAAACGAACGCAAGGTGGATTGGTTTTAGGTAAGGCTATAACATTCCGAGCGAGCGCAGCGAGCGAGCAACTCGTAAAGGTGAGTCGCAACCCAATGATTTTGACCGTAGGGACTTTTAAGTATTCGCAACAGCCCTAGGAGCGACAGGCCGCTGGACTTGGTCGTGTGCGATCGAAGAGCATTATGCCGCTGGACTTAGTCTCGTACAAACAAAAACCAATTAAGACAAAGACAAGGACAGAAACAAGGACAAAAACAAAAACAAAAACGAAAACAAAAACAAAAACGAAAACAAAAACGAAAACAAAAACGAAAACAAAAACGAAAACAAAAACGAAAACAAAAACGAAAACAAAAACGAAAACAAAAACGAAAACAAAAACAAAAACGAAAACAAAAACGAAAACAAAAACGAAAACAAAAACGAAAACAAAAACGAAAACAAAAACGAAAACAAAAACGAAAACAAAAACGAAAACAAAAACGAAAACAAAAAAGAAAACAAAAACGAAAACAAAAACGAAAACAAACACGAAAACAAAAACGAAAACAAAAACGAAAACAAAAACGAAAACAAAAACGAAAACAAAAACGAAAACAAAAAAGAAAACAAAAAAGAAAACAAAAACAAAAACGAAAACAAAAACGAAAACAAAAACGAAAACAAAAACAAAAACGAAAACAAAAACGAAAACAAAAACGAAAACAAAAACGAAAACAAAAACGAAAACAAAAACGAAAACAAAAACGAAAACAAAAACAAAAACGAAAACAAAAACGAAAACAAAAACGAAAACAAAAACGAAAACAAAAACGAAAACAAAAACGAAAACAAAAACGAAAACAAAAAAGAAAACAAAAACGAAAACAAAAACGAAAACAAAAAAGAAAACAAAAACGAAAACAAAAACAAAAACAAACACGAAAACAAAAACGAAAACAAAAACGAAAACAAAAACGAAAACAAAAACGAAAACAAAAACATCATCGAGATACATCGATCAGCACGAATCGCGTACCTAGCGAAACATATCTGTTATTCTTCTATCAAATCAGAAACTTTCTTTCGATCGGTGAGAATTGTTAGTAAAGAACATTTGATATATAACTATAGCGCGGGAATTGATGTAGCTTCTCGCTCGCTTCGCTCGCTCTTATAATACTAGCCTAACCTCAAAACCGATCCCGCGCGTCTGTAAATTATCGGAAAATCGCGGTCTTTTCGAAAATCGAACGCAAGGTGGATTGGTTTTAGGTAAGGCTATAACATTCCGAGCGAGCGCAGCGAGCGAGCAACTCGTAAAGGTGAGTCGCAACCCAATGATTTTGACCGTAGGGACTTTTAAGTATTCGCAACAGCCCTAGGAGCGACACGCCGCTGGACTTGGTCGTGTGCGATCGAAGAGCATTATACCGCTGGACTTAGTCTCGTACAAACAAAAACCAATTAAGACAAAGACAAGGACAGAAACAAGGACAAAAACAAAAACAAAAACGAAAACAAAAACGAAAACAAAAACGAAAACAAAAACGAAAACAAAAACGAAAACAAAAACGAAAACAAAAACGAAATCAAAAACGAAAACAAAAACGAAAACAAAAACGAAAACAAAAACGAAAACAAAAACGAAAACAAAAACGAAAACAAAAAACAAAAAAAAAAACAAAAACAAAAACGAAAACAAAAACGAAAACAAAAACGAAAACAAAAACAAAAACGAAAACAAAAACGAAAACAAAAACGAAAACAAAAACGAAAACAAAAACGAAAACAAAAACGAAAACAAAAACGAAAACAAAAACGAAAACAAAAAAGAAAACAAAAACGAAAACAAAAACGAAAACAAACACGAAAACAAAAACGAAAACAAAAACGAAAACAAAAACGAAAACAAAAACGAAAACAAAAAAGAAAACAAAAAAGAAAACAAAAACAAAAACGAAAACAAAAACGAAAACAAAAACGAAAACAAAAACAAAAACGAAAACAAAAACGAAAACAAAAACGAAAACAAAAACGAAAACAAAAACGAAAACAAAAACGAAAACAAAAACAAAAACGAAAACAAAAACAAAAACGAAAACAAAAACAAAAACGAAAACAAAAACGAAAACAAAAACGAAAACAAAAACGAAAACAAAAACGAAAACAAAAACGAAAACAAAAACGAAAACAAAAACGAAAACAAAAAAGAAAACAAAAAAGAAAACAAAAACAAAAACGAAAACAAAAACGAAAACAAAAACGAAAACAAAAACGAAAACAAAAACGAAAACAAAAAAGAAAACAAAAAAGAAAACAAAAACAAAAACGAAAACAAAAACGAAAACAAAAACGAAAACAAAAACGAAAACAAAAAAGAAAACAAAAACGAAAACAAAAACGAAAACAAAAACGAAAACAAAAACGAAAACAAAAACGAAAACAAAAAAGAAAACAAAAAAGAAAACAAAAAAGAAAACAAAAAAGAAAACAAAAACAAAAACGAAAACAAAAACGAAAACAAAAACAAAAACGAAAACAAAAACGAAAACAAAAACGAAAACAAAAACGAAAACAAAAACGAAAACAAAAACGAAAACAAAAACGAAAACAAAAACGAAAACAAAAACGAAAACAAAAACGAAAACAAAAAAGAAAACAAAAAAGAAAACAAAAACAAAAACGAAAACAAAAACGAAAACAAAAACGAAAACAAAAACGAAAACAAAAAAGAAAACAAAAACAAAAACGAAAACAAAAACGAAAACAAAAACGAAAACAAAAACGAAAACAAAAACGAAAACAAAAAAGAAAACAAAAAAGAAAACAAAAACAAAAACGAAAACAAAAACGAAAACAAAAACGAAAACAAAAACAAAAACGAAAACAAACACGAAAACAAAAACGAAAACAAAAACGAAAACAAAAACGAAAACAAAAACGAAAACAAAAACGAAAACAAAAAAGAAAACAAAAAAGAAAACAAAAACAAAAACGAAAACAAAAACGAAAACAAAAACGAAAACAAAAACGAAAACAAAAACGAAAACAAAAACGAAAACAAAAACGAAAACAAAAACGAAAACAAAAACGAAAACAAAAACGAAAACAAAAACGAAAACAAAAACACAAACAAAAACGAAAAGGAAAACGAAAACAAAAACGAAAACAAAAACGAAAACAAAAACGAAAACAAAAACGAAAACAAAAACGAAAACAAAAACGAAAACAAAAACGAAAACAAAAACGAAAACGAAAAAGAAAACAAAAACGAAAACAAAAACGAAAACAAAAACGAAAACGAAAACGAAAACGAAAACGAAAACAAAAACAAAAACGAAAACAAAAAAGAAAACAAAAACGAAAACAAAAACGAAAACGAAAACGAAAACAAAAACGAAAACAAAAACGAAAACAAAAACGAAAACAAAAACGAAAACAAAAACGAAAACAAAAACGAAAACAAAAAAGAAAACAAAAACGAAAACAAAAACGAAAACAAAAAAGAAAACAAAAACGAAAACAAAAACGAAAACAAAAACGAAAACAAAAACAAAAACGAAAACAAAAACGAAAACAAAAACGAAAACAAAAACGAAAACAAAAAAGAAAACAAAAAAGAAAACAAAAACAAAAACGAAAACAAAAACGAAAACAAAAACGAAAACAAAAACAAAAACGAAAACAAAAACGAAAACAAAAACGAAAACAAAAACGAAAACAAAAACGAAAACAAAAACGAAAACAAAAACGAAAACAAAAAAGAAAACAAAAACGAAAACAAAAACGAAAACAAACACGAAAACAAAAACGAAAACAAAAACGAAAACAAAAACGAAAACAAAAACGAAAACAAAAACGAAAACAGAAACGAAAACAAAAACGAAAACAAAAACGAAAACAAAAACGAAAACAAAAACGAAAACAAAAACGAAAAAAAAACGAAAACAAAAACGAAAACAAAAACGAAATCAAAAACGAAAACAAAAACGAAAACAAAAACAAAAACAAAAACAAAAACGAAAACAAAAACAAAAACGAAAACAAAAACGAAAACAAACACGAAAACAAAAACGAAAACAAAAACGAAAACAAAAACGAAAACAAAAACGAAAACAAAAACGAAAACAAAAACGAAAACAAAAAAGAAAACAAAAAAGAAAACAAAAACGAAAACAAAAAAGAAAACAAAAACGAAAACAAAAACGAAAACAAACACGAAAAGAAAAACGAAAACAAAAACGAAAACAACAACATCATCGAGATACATCGATCAGCACGAATCGCGTACCTAGCGAAACATATCTGTTATTCTTCTATCAAATCAGAAACTTTCTTTCGATCGGTGAGAATTGTTAGTAAAGAACATTTGATATATAACTATAGCGCGGGAATTGATGTAGCTTCTCGCTCGCTTCGCTCGCTCTTATAAAACTAGCCTAACCTCAAAACCGATCCCGCGCGTCTGTAAATTATCGGAAAATCGCGGTCTTTTCGAAAAACGAACGCAAGGTGGATTGGTTTTAGGTAAGGCTATAACATTCCGAGCGAGCGCAGCGAGCGAGCAACTCGTAAAGGTGAGTCGCAACCCAATGATTTTGACCGTAGGGACTTTTAAGTATTCGCAACAGCCCTAGGAGCGACACGCCGCTGGACTTGGTCGTGTGCGATCGAAGAGCATTATGCCGCTGGACTTAGTCTCGTACAAACAAAAACCAATTAAGACAAAGACAAGGACAGAAACAAGGACAAAAACAAAAACAAAAACGAAAACAAAAACAAAAACGAAAACAAAAACGAAAACAAAAACGAAAACAAAAACGAAAACAAAAACGAAAACAAAAACGAAAACAAAAACGAAAACAAAAACATCATCGAGATACATCGATCAGCACGAATCGCGTACCTAGCGAAACATATCTGTTATTCTTCTATCAAATCAGAAACTTTCTTTCGATCGGTGAGAATTGTTAGTAAAGAACATTTGATATATAACTATAGCGCGGGAATTGATGTAGCTTCTCGCTCGCTTCGCTCGCTCTTATAAAACTAGCCTAACCTCAAAACCGATCCCGCGCGTCTGTAAATTATCGGAAAATCGCGGTCTTTTCGAAAAACGAACGCAAGGTGGATTGATTTTAGGTAAGGCTATAACATTCCGAGCGAGCGCAGCGAGCGAGCAACTCGTAAAGGTGAGTCGCAACCCAATGATTTTGACCGTAGGGACTTTTAAGTATTCGCAACAGCCCTAGGAGCGACACGCCGCTGGACTTGGTCGTGTGCGATCGAAGAGCATTATGCCGCTGGACTTAGTCTCGTACAAACAAAAACCAATTAAGACAAAGACAAGGACAGAAACAAGGACAAAAACAAAAACAAAAACGAAAACAAAAACAAAAACGAAAACAAAAACGAAAACAAAAACGAAAACAAAAACGAAAACAAAAACGAAAACAAAAACGAAAACAAAAACGAAAACAAAAACAAAAACGAAAACAAAAACGAAAACAAAAACGAAAACAAAAACGAAAACAAAAACGAAAACAAAAACGAAAACAAAAACGAAAACAAAAACGAAAACAAAAAAGAAAACAAAAACGAAAACAAAAACGAAAACAAACACGAAAACAAAAACGAAAACAAAAACGAAAACAAAAACGAAAACAAAAACGAAAACAAAAACAAAACAAAAAAGAAAACAAAAAACAAAACAAAAACAAAAACGAAAACAAAAACGAAAACAAAAACGAAAACAAAAACAAAAACGAAAACAAAAACGAAAACAAAAACGAAAACAAAAACGAAAACAAAAACGAAAACAAAAACGAAAACAAAAACGAAAACAAAAACAAAAACGAAAACAAAAACGAAAACAAAAACGAAAACAAAAACGAAAACAAAAACGAAAACAAAAACGAAAACAAAAACGAAAACAAAAAAGAAAACAAAAACGAAAACAAAAACGAAAACAAAAAAGAAAACAAAAACGAAAACAAAAACAAAAACAAACACGAAAACAAAAACGAAAACAAAAACGAAAACAAAAACGAAAACAAAAACGAAAACAAAAACATCATCGAGATACATCGATCAGCACGAATCGCGTACCTAGCGAAACATATCTGTTATTCTTCTATCAAATCAGAAACTTTCTTTCGATCGGTGAGAATTGTTAGTAAAGAACATTTGATATATAACTATAGCGCGGGAATTGATGTAGCTTCTCGCTCGCTTCGCTCGCTCTTATAATACTAGCCTAACCTCAAAACCGATCCCGCGCGTCTGTAAATTATCGGAAAATCGCGGTCTTTTCGAAAAACGAACGCAAGGTGGATTGGTTTTAGGTAAGGCTATAACATTCCGAGCGAGCGCAGCGAGCGAGCAACTCGTAAAGGTGAGTCGCAACCCAATGATTTTGACCGTAGGGACTTTTAAGTATTCGCAACAGCCCTAGGAGCGACACGCCGCTGGACTTGGTCGTGTGCGATCGAAGAGCATTATACCGCTGGACTTAGTCTCGTACAAACAAAAACCAATTAAGACAAAGACAAGGACAGAAACAAGGACAAAAACAAAAACAAAAACGAAAACAAAAACGAAAACAAAAACGAAAACAAAAACGAAAACAAAAACGAAAACAAAAACGAAAACAAAAACGAAATCAAAAACGAAAACAAAAACGAAAACAAAAACGAAAACAAAAACGAAAACAAAAACGAAAACAAAAACGAAAACAAAAACGAAAACGAAAACAAAAACGAAAACAAAAAAGAAAACAAAAACGAAAACGAAAACGAAAACAAAAACGAAAACAAAAACAAAAACAAAAACGAAAACAAAAACGAAAACAAAAACGAAAACAAAAACGAAAACAAAAAAGAAAACAAAAACGAAAACAAAAACGAAAACAAAAAAGAAAACAAAAACGAAAACAAAAACGAAAACAAAAACGAAATCAAAAACGAAAACAAAAACGAAAACAAAAACAAAAACGAAAACAAAAACGAAAACAAAAACGAAAACAAAAACGAAAACAAAAACGAAAACAAAAACGAAAACAAAAACGAAAACAAAAACGAAAACAAAAACGAAAACAAAAACGAAATCAAAAACGAAAACAAAAACGAAAACAAAAACAAAAACGAAAACAAAAACGAAAACAAAAACGAAAACAAAAACGAAAACAAAAACGAAAACAAAAACGAAAACAAAAACGAAAACAAAAACGAAAACAAAAAAGAAAACAAAAACGAAAACAAAAACGAAAACAAACACGAAAACAAAAACGAAAACAAAAACGAAAACAAAAACGAAAACAAAAACGAAAACAAAAACGAAAACAAAAACGAAAACAAAAACGAAAACAAAAACGAAAACAAAAACGAAAACAAAAACGAAAACAAAAACGAAATCAAAAACGAAAACAAAAACGAAAACAAAAACGAAAACAAAAACGAAAACAAAAACGAAAACAAAAAAGAAAACAAAAACGAAAACGAAAACGAAAACAAAAACGAAAACAAAAACAAAAACAAAAACGAAAACAAAAACAAAAACGAAAACAAAAACGAAAACAAAAACGAAAACAAAAAAGAAAACAAAAAAGAAAACAAAAACGAAAACAAAAAAGAAAACAAAAACGAAAACAAAAACGAAAACAAACACGAAAAGAGAAACGAAAAGAAAAACGAAAACAAAAACGAAAACAAAAACGAAAACAAAAACATCATCGAGATACATCGATCAGCACGAATCGCGTACCTAGCGAAACATATCTGTTATTCTTCTATCAAATCAGAAACTTTCTTTCGATCGGTGAGAATTGTTAGTAAAGAACATTTGATATATAACTATAGCGCGGGAATTGATGTAGCTTCTCGCTCGCTTCGCTCGCTCTTATAAAACTAGCCTAACCTCAAAACCGATCCCGCGCGTCTGTAAATTATCGGAAAATCGCGGTCTTTTCGAAAAACGAACGCAAGGTGGATTGGTTTTAGGTAAGGCTATAACATTCCGAGCGAGCGCAGCGAGCGAGCAACTCGTAAAGGTGAGTCGCAACCCAATGATTTTGACCGTAGGGACTTTTAAGTATTCGCAACAGCCCTAGGAGCGACACGCCGCTGGACTTGGTCGTGTGCGATCGAAGAGCATTATGCCGCTGGACTTAGTCTCGTACAAACAAAAACCAATTAAGACAAAGACAAGGACAGAAACAAGGACAAAAACAAAAACAAAAACGAAAACAAAAACAAAAACGAAAACAAAAACGAAAACAAAAACGAAAACAAAAACAAAAACGAAAACAAAAACGAAAACAAAAACGAAAACAAAAACGAAAACAAAAACAAAAACGAAAACAAAAACGAAAACAAAAACGAAAACAAAAACGAAAACAAAAACGAAAACAAAAACGAAAACAAAAACGAAAACAAAAAAGAAAACAAAAGCGAAAACAAAAACGAAAACAAAAACGAAAACAAAAACGAAAACAAAAACGAAAACAAAAACGAAAACAAAAACGAAAACAAAAACGAAAACAAAAAAGAAAACAAAAAAGAAAACAAAAACAAAAACGAAAACAAAAACGAAAACAAAAACGAAAACAAAAACGAAAACAAAAACGAAAACAAAAAAGAAAACAAAAACGAAAACAAAAACGAAAACAAAAACGAAAACAAAAACGAAAACAAAAAAGAAAACAAAAACGAAAACAAAAACGAAAACGAAAACGAAAACAAAAACGAAAACAAAAACGAAAACAAAAACGAAAACAAAAACAAAAACGAAAACAAAAACGAAAACAAAAACGAAAACAAAAACACAAACAAAAACGAAAAGGAAAACAAAAACAAAAACGAAAACAAAAACGAAAACAAAAACAAAAACGAAAACAAAAACGAAAACAAAAACGAAAACAAAAACGAAAACAAAAACGAAAACAAAAACGAAAACAAAAACGAAAACAAAAACGAAAACAAAAACGAAAACAAAAACGAAAACAAAAACGAAATCAAAAACGAAAACAAAAACGAAAACAAAAACAAAAACGAAAACAAAAACGAAAACAAAAACGAAAACAAAAACGAAAACAAAAACGAAAACAAAAACGAAAACAAAAACGAAAACAAAAACGAAAACAAAAAAGAAAACAAAAACGAAAACAAAAACGAAAACAAACACGAAAACAAAAACGAAAACAAAAACGAAAACAAAAACGAAAACAAAAACGAAAACAAAAACGAAAACAAAAACGAAAACAAAAACGAAAACAAAAACGAAAACAAAAACGAAAACAAAAACGAAAACAAAAACGAAATCAAAAACGAAAACAAAAACGAAAACAAAAACGAAAACAAAAACGAAAACAAAAACGAAAACAAAAAAGAAAACAAAAACGAAAACGAAAACGAAAACAAAAACGAAAACAAAAACAAAAACAAAAACGAAAACAAAAACAAAAACGAAAACAAAAACGAAAACAAAAACGAAAACAAAAAAGAAAACAAAAAAGAAAACAAAAACGAAAACAAAAAAGAAAACAAAAAAGAAAACAAAAACGAAAACAAACACGAAAACAGAAACGAAAAGAAAAACGAAAACAAAAACGAAAACAAAAACGAAAACAAAAACATCATCGAGATACATCGATCAGCACGAATCGCGTACCTAGCGAAACATATCTGTTATTCTTCTATCAAATCAGAAACTTTCTTTCGATCGGTGAGAATTGTTAGTAAAGAACATTTGATATATAACTATAGCGCGGGAATTGATGTAGCTTCTCGCTCGCTTCGCTCGCTCTTATAAAACTAGCCTAACCTCAAAACCGATCCCGCGCGTCTGTAAATTATCGGAAAATCGCGGTCTTTTCGAAAAACGAACGCAAGGTGGATTGGTTTTAGGTAAGGCTATAACATTCCGAGCGAGCGCAGCGAGCGAGCAACTCGTAAAGGTGAGTCGCAACCCAATGATTTTGACCGTAGGGACTTTTAAGTATTCGCAACAGCCCTAGGAGCGACACGCCGCTGGACTTGGTCGTGTGCGATCGAAGAGCATTATGCCGCTGGACTTAGTCTCGTACAAACAAAAACCAATTAAGACAAAGACAAGGACAGAAACAAGGACAAAAACAAAAACAAAAACGAAAACAAAAACAAAAACAAAAACGAAAACAAAAACAAAAACAAAAACGAAAACAAAAACGAAAACAAAAGCGAAAACAAAAACGAAAACAAAAACGAAAACAAAAACGAAAACAAAAACGAAAACAAAAACGAAATCAAAAACGAAAACAAAAACGAAAACAAAAACGAAAACAAAAACGAAAACAAAAACGAAAACAAAAACGAAAACAAAAACGAAAACGAAAACAAAAACGAAAACAAAAAAGAAAACAAAAACGAAAACGAAAACGAAAACAAAAACGAAAACAAAAACAAAAACAAAAACGAAAACAAAAACGAAAACAAAAACGAAAACAAAAACGAAAACAAAAAAGAAAACAAAAACGAAAACAAAAACGAAAACAAAAAAGAAAACAAAAACGAAAACAAAAACGAAAACAAACACGAAAACAAAAACGAAAACAAAAACGAAAACAAAAACGAAAACAAAAACGAAAACAAAAACATCATCGAGATACATCGATCAGCACGAATCGCGTACCTAGCGAAACATATCTGTTATTCTTCTATCAAATCAGAAACTTTCTTTCGATCGGTGAGAATTGTTAGTAAAGAACATTTGATATATAACTATAGCGCGGGAATTGATGTAGCTTCTCGCTCGCTTCGCTCGCTCTTATAAAACTAGCCTAACCTCAAAACCGATCCCGCGCGTCTGTAAATTATCGGAAAATCGCGGTCTTTTCGAAAAACGAACGCAAGGTGGATTGGTTTTAGGTAAGGCTATAACATTCCGAGCGAGCGCAGCGAGCGAGCAACTCGTAAAGGTGAGTCGCAACCCAATGATTTTGACCGTAGGGACTTTTAAGTATTCGCAACAGCCCTAGGAGCGACACGCCGCTGGACTTGGTCGTGTGCGATCGAAGAGCATTATGCCGCTGGACTTAGTCTCGTACAAACAAAAACCAATTAAGACAAAGACAAGGACAGAAACAAGGACAAAAACAAAAACAAAAACGAAAACAAAAACAAAAACAAAAACGAAAACAAAAACGAAAACAAAAACAAAAACGAAAACAAAAACGAAAAGGAAAACAAAAACAAAAACGAAAACAAAAACGAAAACAAAAACAAAAACGAAAACAAAAACGAAAACAAAAACGAAAACAAAAACGAAAACAAAAACGAAAACAAAAACGAAAACAAAAACGAAAACAAAAACGAAAACAAAAACGAAAACAAAAACGAAAACAAAAACGAAATCAAAAACGAAAACAAAAACGAAAACAAAAACAAAAACGAAAACAAAAACGAAAACAAAAACGAAAACACAAACGAAAACAAAAACGAAAACAAAAACGAAAACAAAAACGAAAACAAAAACGAAAACAAAAAAGAAAACAAAAACGAAAACAAAAACGAAAACAAACACGAAAACAAAAACGAAAACAAAAACGAAAACAAAAACGAAAACAAAAACGAAAACAAAAACGAAAACAAAAACGAAAACAAAAACGAAAACAAAAACGAAAACAAAAACGAAAACAAAAACGAAAACAAAAACGAAATCAAAAACGAAAACAAAAACGAAAACAAAAACGAAAACAAAAACGAAAACAAAAACGAAAACAAAAAAGAAAACAAAAACGAAAACGAAAACGAAAACAAAAACGAAAACAAAAACAAAAACAAAAACGAAAACAAAAACAAAAACGAAAACAAAAACGAAAACAAAAACGAAAACAAAAAAGAAAACAAAAACGAAAACAAAAACGAAAACAAAAAAGAAAACAAAAACGAAAACAAAAACGAAAACAAACACGAAAAGAGAAACGAAAAGAAAAACGAAAACAAAAACGAAAACAAAAACGAAAACAAAAACATCATCGAGATACATCGATCAGCACGAATCGCGTACCTAGCGAAACATATCTGTTATTCTTCTATCAAATCAGAAACTTTCTTTCGATCGGTGAGAATTGTTAGTAAAGAACATTTGATATATAACTATAGCGCGGGAATTGATGTAGCTTCTCGCTCGCTTCGCTCGCTCTTATAAAACTAGCCTAACCTCAAAACCGATCCCGCGCGTCTGTAAATTATCGGAAAATCGCGGTCTTTTCGAAAAACGAACGCAAGGTGGATTGGTTTTAGGTAAGGCTATAACATTCCGAGCGAGCGCAGCGAGCGAGCAACTCGTAAAGGTGAGTCGCAACCCAATGATTTTGACCGTAGGGACTTTTAAGTATTCGCAACAGCCCTAGGAGCGACACGCCGCTGGACTTGGTCGTGTGCGATCGAAGAGCATTATGCCGCTGGACTTAGTCTCGTACAAACAAAAACCAATTAAGACAAAGACAAGGACAGAAACAAGGACAAAAACAAAAACAAAAACGAAAACAAAAACAAAAACGAAAACAAAAACGAAAACAAAAACGAAAACAAAAACGAAAACAAAAACGAAAACAAAAACGAAAACAAAAACGAAAACAAAAACAAAAACGAAAACAAAAACGAAAACAAAAACGAAAACAAAAACGAAAACAAAAACGAAAACAAAAACGAAAACAAAAACGAAAACAAAAAAGAAAACAAAAACGAAAACAAAAACGAAAACAAACACGAAAACAAAAACGAAAACAAAAACGAAAACAAAAACGAAAACAAAAACGAAAACAAAAACGAAAACAAAAAAGAAAACAAAAAAGAAAACAAAAACAAAAACGAAAACAAAAACGAAAACAAAAACGAAAACAAAAACAAAAACGAAAACAAAAACGAAAACAAAAACGAAAACAAAAACGAAAACAAAAACGAAAACAAAAACGAAAACAAAAACGAAAACAAAAGCGAAAACAAAAACGAAAACAAAAACGAAAACAAAAACGAAAACAAAAACGAAAACAAAAACACAAACAAAAACGAAAAGGAAAACAAAAACAAAAACGAAAACAAAAACGAAAACAAAAACGAAAACAAAAACGAAAACAAAAACGAAAACAAAAACGAAAACGAAAACAAAAACGAAAACAAAAACGAAAACAAAAACGAAAACAAAAACGAAAACAAAAACGAAAACAAAAACGAAAACAAAAACGAAAACAAAAAAGAAAACAAAAACGAAAACAAAAACGAAAACAAAAAAGAAAACAAAAACGAAAACAAAAACGAAAACAAAAACGAAAACAAAAACAAAAACGAAAACAAAAACGAAAACAAAAACGAAAACAAAAACACAAACAAAAACGAAAAGGAAAACAAAAACAAAAACGAAAACAAAAACGAAAACAAAAACAAAAACGAAAACAAAAACGAAAACAAAAACGAAAACAAAAACGAAAACAAAAACGAAAACAAAAACGAAAACAAACACGAAAACAAAAACGAAAACAAAAACGAAAACAAAAACGAAAACAAAAACGAAAACAAAAACGAAAACAAAAACGAAAACAAAAACGAAAACAAAAACGAAAACAAAAACGAAAACAAAAACGAAAACAAAAAAGAAAACAAAAACGAAAACAAAAACGAAAACAAACACGAAAACAAAAACGAAAACAAAAACGAAAACAAAAACGAAAACAAAAACGAAAACAAAAACGAAAACAAAAACGAAAACAAAAAAGAAAACAAAAACAAAAACGAAAACAAAAACGAAAACAAAAACGAAAACAAAAACAAAAACGAAAACAAAAACGAAAACAAAAACGAAAACAAAAACGAAAACAAAAACGAAAACAAAAACGAAAACAAAAACGAAAACAAAAGCGAAAACAAAAACGAAAACAAAAACGAAAACAAAAACGAAAACAAAAACGAAAACAAAAACACAAACAAAAACGAAAAGGAAAACAAAAACAAAAACGAAAACAAAAACGAAAACAAAAACGAAAACAAAAACGAAAACAAAAACGAAAACAAAAACGAAAACGAAAACAAAAACGAAAACAAAAACGAAAACAAAAACGAAAACAAAAACGAAAACAAAAACGAAAACAAAAACGAAAACAAAAACGAAAACAAAAAAGAAAACAAAAACGAAAACAAAAACGAAAACAAAAAAGAAAACAAAAACGAAAACAAAAACGAAAACAAAAACGAAAACAAAAACAAAAACGAAAACAAAAACGAAAACAAAAACGAAAACAAAAACACAAACAAAAACGAAAAGGAAAACAAAAACAAAAACGAAAACAAAAACGAAAACAAAAACAAAAACGAAAACAAAAACGAAAACAAAAACGAAAACAAAAACGAAAACAAAAACGAAAACAAAAACGAAAACAAACACGAAAACGAAAACAAAAACGAAAACAAAAACGAAAACAAAAACGAAAACAAAAAAGAAAACAAAAACGAAAACAAAAACGAAAACAAAAACGAAAACAAAAACAAAAACGAAAACAAAAACGAAAACAAAAACGAAAACAAAAACGCAAACAAAAACGAAAAGGAAAACAAAAACAAAAACGAAAACAAAAACGAAAACAAAAACAAAAACGAAAACAAAAACAAAAACGAAAACAAAAACGAAAACAAAAACGAAAACAAAAACGAAAACAAAAACGAAAACAAAAACGAAAACAAAAACGAAAACAAAAACGAAAACAAAAACGAAAACAAAAACGAAAACAAAAACGAAATCAAAAACGAAAACAAAAACGAAAACGAAAACGAAAACGAAAACAAAAACGAAAACAAAAACGAAAACAAAAACGAAAACAAAAACGAAAACAAAAACGAAAACAAAAACGAAAACAAAAAAGAAAACAAAAACGAAAACAAAAACGAAAACAAACACGAAAACAAAAACGAAAACAAAAACGACAACAAAAACGAAAACAAAAACGAAAACAAAAACGAAAACAAAAACGAAAACAAAAACGAAAACAAAAACGAAAACAAAAACGAAAACAAAAACAAAAACGAAAACAAAAACGAAAACAAAAACATCATCGAGATACATCGATCAGCACGAATCGCGTACCTAGCGAAACATATCTGTTATTCTTCTATCAAATCAGAAACTTTCTTTCGATCGGTGAGAATTGTTAGTAAAGAACATTTGATATATAACTATAGCGCGGGAATTGATGTAGCTTCTCGCTCGCTTCGCTCGCTCTTATAAAACTAGCCTAACCTCAAAACCGATCCCGCGCGTCTGTAAATTATCGGAAAATCGCGGTCTTTTCGAAAAACGAACGCAAGGTGGATTGGTTTTAGGTAAGGCTATAACATTCCGAGCGAGCGCAGCGAGCGAGCAACTCGTAAAGGTGAGTCGCAACCCAATGATTTTGACCGTAGGGACTTTTAAGTATTCGCAACAGCCCTAGGAGCGACACGCCGCTGGACTTGGTCGTGTGCGATCGAAGAGCATTATGCCGCTGGACTTAGTCTCGTACAAACAAAAACCAATTAAGACAAAGACAAGGACAGAAACAAGGACAAAAACAAAAACAAAAACGAAAACAAAAACAAAAACAAAAACAAAAACGAAAACAAAAACGAAAACAAAAACGAAAACAAAAACGAAAACAAAAACGAAAACAAAAACGAAAACAAAAACGAAAACAAAAACGAAAACAAAAAAGAAAACAAAAAAGAAAACAAAAACAAAAAGGAAAACAAAAACGAAAACAAAAACGAAAACAAAAACAAAAACGAAAACAAAAACGAAAACAAAAACGAAAACAAAAACGAAAACAAAAACGAAAACAAAAACAAAAACGAAAACAAAAACGAAAACAAAAACGAAAACAAAAACGAAAACAAAAACGAAAACAAAAACGAAAACAAAAACGAAAACAAAAACGAAAACAAAAACGAAAACAAAAAAGAAAACAAAAACGAAAACAAAAACGAAAACAAACACGAAAACAAAAACGAAAACAAAAACGAAAACAAAAACGAAAACAAAAACGAAAACAAAAACGAAAACAAAAAAGAAAACAAAAAAGAAAACAAAAACAAAAACGAAAACAAAAACGAAAACAAAAACGAAAACAAAAACGAAAACAAAAACGAAAACAAAAACGAAAACAAAAACGAAAACAAAAACGAAAACAAAAACGAAAACAAAAACGAAAACAAAAACGAAAACAAAAACGAAAACAAAAACACAAACAAAAACGAAAAGGAAAACAAAAACAAAAACGAAAACAAAAACGAAAACAAAAACGAAAACAAAAACGAAAACAAAAACGAAAACAAAAACGAAAACAAAAACGAAAACAAAAACGAAAACAAAAACGAAAACGAAAACAAAAACGAAAACAAAAACGAAAACAAAAACGAAAACAAAAACGAAAACAAAAACGAAAACAAAAACGAAAACAAAAACGAAAACAAAAACGAAAACAAAAAAGAAAACAAAAACGAAAACAAAAACGAAAACAAAAACGAAAACGAAAACGAAAACAAAAACAAAAACGAAAACAAAAACGAAAACAAAAACGAAAACAAAAACACAAACAAAAACGAAAAGGAAAACAAAAACAAAAACGAAAACAAAAACGAAAACAAAAACAAAAACGAAAACAAAAACGAAAACAAAAACGAAAACAAAAACGAAAACAAAAACGAAAACAAAAACGAAAACAAAAACGAAAACAAAAACGAAAACAAAAACGAAAACAAAAAAGAAAACAAAAAAGAAAACAAAAACGAAAACAAAAAAGAAAACAAAAACGAAAACAAAAACGAAAACAAACACGAAAAGAGAAACGAAAACAAAAACGAAAACAAAAACGAAAACAAAAACGAAAACAAAAACATCATCGAGATACATCGATCAGCACGAATCGCGTACCTAGCGAAACATATCTGTTATTCTTCTATCAAATCAGAAACTTTCTTTCGATCGGTGAGAATTGTTAGTAAAGAACATTTGATATATAACTATAGCGCGGGAATTGATGTAGCTTCTCGCTCGCTTCGCTCGCTCTTATAAAACTAGCCTAACCTCAAAACCGATCCCGCGCGTCTGTAAATTATCGGAAAATCGCGGTCTTTTCGAAAAACGAACGCAAGGTGGATTGGTTTTAGGTAAGGCTATAACATTCCGAGCGAGCGCAGCGAGCGAGCAACTCGTAAAGGTGAGTCGCAACCCAATGATTTTGACCGTAGGGACTTTTAAGTATTCGCAACAGCCCTAGGAGCGACACGCCGCTGGACTTGGTCGTGTGCGATCGAAGAGCATTATGCCGCTGGACTTAGTCTCGTACAAACAAAAACCAATTAAGACAAAGACAAGGACAGAAACAAGGACAAAAACAAAAACAAAAACGAAAACAAAAACAAAAACGAAAACAAAAACGAAAACAAAAACGAAAACAAAAACGAAAACAAAAACGAAAACAAAAACGAAAACAAAAACGAAAACAAAAACAAAAACGAAAACGAAAACAAAAACGAAAACAAAAACGAAAACAAAAACGAAAACAAAAACGAAAACAAAAACGAAAACAAAAACGAAAACAAAAAAGAAAACAAAAACGAAAACAAAAACGAAAACAAACACGAAAACAAAAACGAAAACAAAAACGAAAACAAAAACGAAAACAAAAACGAAAACAAAAACGAAAACAAAAACGAAAACAAACACGAAAACAAAAACGAAAACAAAAACGAAAACAAAAACGAAAACAAAAACGAAAACAAAAACGAAAACAAAAAAGAAAACAAAAAAGAAAACAAAAACAAAAACGAAAACAAAAACGAAAACAAAAACGAAAACAAAAACAAAAACGAAAACAAAAACGAAAACAAAAACGAAAACAAAAACGAAAACAAAAACGAAAACAAAAACGAAAACAAAAACGAAAACAAAAACAAAAACGAAAACAAAAACGAAAACAAAAACGAAAACAAAAACGAAAACAAAAACGAAAACAAAAACGAAAACAAAAACGAAAACAAAAACGAAAACAAAAAAGAAAACAAAAACGAAAACAAAAACGAAAACAAACACGAAAACAAAAACGAAAACAAAAACGAAAACAAAAACGAAAACAAAAACGAAAACAAAAACGAAAACAAAAAAGAAAACAAAAAAGAAAACAAAAACAAAAACGAAAACAAAAACGAAAACAAAAACGAAAACAAAAACGAAAACAAAAACGAAAACAAAAACGAAAACAAAAGCGAAAACAAAAACGAAAACAAAAACGAAAACAAAAACGAAAACAAAAACGAAAACAAAAACACAAACAAAAACGAAAAGGAAAACAAAAACAAAAACGAAAACAAAAACGAAAACAAAAACGAAAACAAAAACGAAAACAAAAACGAAAACAAAAACGAAAACAAAAACGAAAACAAAAACGAAAACAAAAACGAAAACAAAAACGAAAACGAAAACAAAAACGAAAACAAAAACGAAAACAAAAACGAAAACAAAAACGAAAACAAAAACGAAAACAAAAACGAAAACAAAAAAGAAAACAAAAACGAAAACAAAAACGAAAACAAAAACGAAAACGAAAAAGAAAACAAAAACGAAAACAAAAACGAAAACAAAAAAGAAAACAAAAACGAAAACAAAAACGAAAACGAAAACGAAAACAAAAACGAAAACAAAAACGAAAACGAAAACGAAAACGAAAACGAAAACGAAAACGAAAACAAAAACGAAAACAAAAACGAAAACAAAAACGAAAACAAAAACGAAAACAAAAACGAAAACAAAAACGAAAACAAAAAAGAAAACAAAAACGAAAACAAAAACGAAAACAAAAAAGAAAACAAAAACGAAAACAAAAACGAAAACAAAAACGAAAACAAAAACAAAAACGAAAACAAAAACGAAAACAAAAACGAAAACAAAAACACAAACAAAAACGAAAAGGAAAACAAAAACAAAAACGAAAACAAAAACGAAAACAAAAACAAAAACGAAAACAAAAACGAAAACAAAAACGAAAACAAAAACGAAAACAAAAACGAAAACAAAAACGAAAACAAAAACGAAAACAAAAACGAAAACAAAAACGAAAACAAAAACGAAATCAAAAACGAAAACAAAAACGAAAACAAAAACAAAAACAAAAACGAAAACAAAAACGAAAACAAAAAAGAAAACAAAAAAGAAAACAAAAACGAAAACAAAAAAGAAAACAAAAACGAAAACAAAAACGAAAACAAACACGAAAAGAAAAACGAAAACAAAAACGAAAACAACAACATCATCGAGATACATCGATCAGCACGAATCGCGTACCTAGCGAAACATATCTGTTATTCTTCTATCAAATCAGAAACTTTCTTTCGATCGGTGAGAATTGTTAGTAAAGTACATTTGATATATAACTATAGGGCGGGAATTGATGTAGCTTCTCGCTCGCTTCGCTCGCTCTTATAAAACTAGCCTAACCTCAAAACCGATCCCGCGCGTCTGTAAATTATCGGAAAATCGCGGTCTTTTCGAAAAACGAACGCAAGGTGGATTGGTTTTAGGTAAGGCTATAACATTCCGAGCGAGCGCAGCGAGCGAGCAACTCGTAAAGGTGAGTCGCAACCCAATGATTTTGACCGTAGGGACTTTTAAGTATTCGCAACAGCCCTAGGAGCGACACGCCGCTGGACTTGGTCGTGTGCGATCGAAGAGCATTATGCCGCTGGACTTAGTCTCGTACAAACAAAAACCAATTAAGACAAAGACAAGGACAGAAACAAGGACAAAAACGAAAACAAAAACGAAAACAAAAACGAAAACAAAAACGAAAACGAAAACAAAAAAGAAAACAAAAACGAAAACAAACACGAAAACAAAAACGAAAACAAAAACGAAAACAAAAACGAAAACAAAAACGAAAACAAAAACGAAAACAAAAACGAAAACAAAAACACAAACAAAAACGAAAAGGAAAACAAAAACAAAAACGAAAACAAAAACGAAAACAAAAACAAAAACGAAAACAAAAACGAAAACAAAAACGAAAACAAAAACGAAAACAAAAACGAAAACAAAAACGAAAACAAAAACGAAAACAAAAACGAAAACAAAAACGAAAACAAAAACGAAAACAAAAACGAAAACAAAAACGAAATCAAAAACGAAAACAAAAACGAAAACAAAAACAAAAACGAAAACAAAAACGAAAACAAAAACGAAAACAAAAACGAAAACAAAAACGAAAACAAACACGAAAACAAAAACGAAAACAAAAACGAAAACAAAAAAGAAAACAAAAACGAAAACAAAAACGAAAACAAACACGAAAACAAAAACGAAAACAATAACGAAAACAAAAACGAAAACAAAAACGAAAACAAAAACGAAAACAAAAACAAAAACAAAAACAAAAACGAAAACAAAAACGAAAACAAAAACGAAAACAAAAACGAAAACAAAAAAGAAAACAAAAACGAAAACAAACACGAAAACAAAAACGAAAACAAAAACGAAAACAAAAACGAAAACAAAAAAGAAAACAAAAACGAAAACAAAAACGAAAACAAAAACGAAAACAAAAACGAAAACAAAAACATCATCGAGATACATCGATCAGCACGAATCGCGTACCTAGCGAAACATATCTGTTATTCTTCTATCAAATCAGAAACTTTCTTTCGATCGGTGAGAATTGTTAGTAAAGAACATTTGATATATAACTATAGCGCGGGAATTGATGTAGCTTCTCGCTCGCTTCGCTCGCTCTTATAAAACTAGCCTAACCTCAAAACCGATCCCGCGCGTCTGTAAATTATCGGAAAATCGCGGTCTTTTCGAAAAACGAACGCAAGGTGGATTGGTTTTAGGTAAGGCTATAACATTCCGAGCGAGCGCAGCGAGCGAGCAACTCGTAAAGGTGAGTCGCAACCCAATGATTTTGACCGTAGGGACTTTTAAGTATTCGCAACAGCCCTAGGAGCGACACGCCGCTGGACTTGGTCGTGTGCGATCGAAGAGCATTATGCCGCTGGACTTAGTCTCGTACAAACAAAAACCAATTAAGACAAAGACAAGGACAGAAACAAGGACAAAAACAAAAACAAAAACGAAAACAAAAACAAAAACGAACACAAAAACGAAAACAAAAACGAAAACAAACACGAAAACAAAAACGAAAACAAAAACGAAAACAAAAACGAAAACAAAAACGAAAACAAAAACGAAAACAAAAACGAAAACAAAAACGAAAACAAAAACACAAACAAAAACGAAAAGGAATACAAAAACAAAAACGAAAACAAAAACGAAAACGAAAACAAAAACAAAAACGAAAACAAAAACGAAAACAAAAACGAAAACAAAAACGAAAACAAAAACGAAAACAAAAACAAAAACGAAAACAAAAACGAAAACAAAAACGAAAACAAAAACGAAAACAAAAACGAAAACAAAAACGAAAACAAAAACGAAAACAAAAAAGAAAACAAAAGCGAAAACAAAAACGAAAACAAAAACGAAAACAAAAACGAAAACAAAAACGAAAACAAAAACGAAAACAAAAACGAAAACAAAAACGAAAACAAAAAAGAAAACAAAAAAGAAAACAAAAACAAAAACGAAAACAAAAACGAAAACAAAAACGAAAACAAAAACGAAAACAAAAACGAAAACAAAAAAGAAAACAAAAACGAAAACAAAAACGAAAACGAAAACGAAAACAAAAACGAAAACAAAAACGAAAACAAAAACGAAAACAAAAACAAAAACGAAAACAAAAACGAAAACAAAAACGAAAACAAAAACACAAACAAAAACGAAAAGGAAAACGAAAAGGAAAACAAAAACAAAAACGAAAACAAAAACGAAAACAAAAACAAAAACGAAAACAAAAACGAAAACAAAAACGAAAACAAAAACGAAAACAAAAACGAAAACAAAAACGAAAACAAAAACGAAAACAAAAAAGAAAACAAAAACGAAAACAAAAACGAAAACAAAAAAGAAAACAAAAACGAAAACAAAAACGAAAACAAACACGAAAAGAAAAACGAAAACAAAAACGAAAACAACAACATCATCGAGATACATCGATCAGCACGAATCGCGTACCTAGCGAAACATATCTGTTATTCTTCTATCAAATCAGAAACTTTCTTTCGATCGGTGAGAATTGTTAGTAAAGAACATTTGATATATAACTATAGCGCGGGAATTGATGTAGCTTCTCGCTCGCTTCGCTCGCTCTTATAAAACTAGCCTAACCTCAAAACCGATCCCGCGCGTCTGTAAATTATCGGAAAATCGCGGTCTTTTCGAAAAACGAACGCAAGGTGGATTGGTTTTAGGTAAGGCTATAACATTCCGAGCGAGCGCAGCGAGCGAGCAACTCGTAAAGGTGAGTCGCAACCCAATGATTTTGACCGTAGGGACTTTTAAGTATTCGCAACAGCCCTAGGAGCGACACGCCGCTGGACTTGGTCGTGTGCGATCGAAGAGCATTATGCCGCTGGACTTAGTCTCGTACAAACAAAAACCAATTAAGACAAAGACAAGGACAGAAACAAGGACAAAAACAAAAACAAAAACAAAAACGAAAACAAAAACAAAAACGAAAACGAAAACAAAAACGAAAACAAAAACGAAAACAAAAACGAAAACAAAAACGAAAACAAACACGAAAACAAAAACGAAAACAAAAACGAAAACAAAAACGAAAACAAAAACGAAAACAAAAACAAAAACGAAAACAAAAACGAAAACAAAAACGAAAACAAAAACGAAAACAAAAACGAAAACAAAAACGAAAACAAAAACGAAAAGGAAAACAAAAACAAAAACGAAAAGAAAAACGAAAACGAAAACAAAAACGAAAACAAAAACGAAATCAAAAACGAAAACAAAAACGAAAACAAAAAAGAAAACAAAAACGAAAACAAAAACGAAAACAAAAAGGAAAACAAAAACAAAAACGAAAACAAAAACGAAAACGAAAACGAAAACGAAAACGAAAACGAAAACAAAAACGAAAACAAAAACGAAAACAAAAACGAAAACAAAAACGAAAACGAAAACGAAAACGAAAACGAAAACGAAAACGAAAACGAAAACGAAAACGAAAACGAAAACGAAAACGAAAACAAAAACGAAAACAAAAACGACAACGAAAACGAAAACGAAAACAAAAACGAAAACAAACACGAAAACAAAAACGAAAACAAAAACAAAAACGAAAACAAAAACGAAAACAAAAACGAAAACAAAAACGAAAACAAAAACGAAATCAAAAACGAAAACAAAAACGAAAACAAAAACAAAAACGAAAACAAAAACGAAAACAAAAACGAAAACAAAAACGAAAACAAAAAAGAAAACAAAAACGAAAACAAAAACGAAAACAAACACGAAAACAAAAAAGAAAACAAAAACGAAAACAAAAACGAAAACAAACACGAAAACAAAAACGAAAACAAAAACGAAAACAAAAACACAAACAAAAACGAAAACAAAAACGAAAACAAAAACGAAAACAAAAACGAAAACAAAAACAAAAAGGAAAACAAAAACAAAAACGAAAACAAAAACGAAAACAAAAACAAAAACGAAAACAAAAACGAAAACAAAAACGAAAACAAAAACGAAAACAAACACGAAAAGAAAAACGAAAACAAAAACGAAAACAACAACATCATCGAGATACATCGATCAGCACGAATCGCGTACCTAGCGAAACATATCTGTTATTCTTCTATCAAATCAGAAACTTTCTTTTTTGTTTTCGTGTTTGTTTTCGTTTTTGTTTTCGTTTTTGTTTTCGTTTTTGTTTTTGTTTTCGTTTTTGTTTTCGTTTTTGTTTTCG
>NW_026869736.1:357500-367500 GCF_905332965.1 Bombus pascuorum | reverse complement strand
TGTTTTCTTTTTTGTTTTCGTTTTTGTTTTCGTTTTTGTTTTCTTTTTTGTTTTCGTTTTTGTTTTCGTTTTTGTTTTCGTTTTTGTTTTCGTTTTTGTTTTCGTTTTTGTTTTCGTTTTTGTTTTCGTGTTTGTTTTCGTTTTTGTTTTCGTTTTTTGTTTTCGTTTTTGTTTTCGTTTTTGTTTTCGTTTTTGTTTTCGTTTTTGTTTTCGTTTTTGTTTTCGTTTTTGTTTTCGTTTTTGTTTTCGTTTTTGTTTTTGTTTTCGTTTTTGATTTCGTTTTTGTTTTCGTTTTTGTTTTCGTTTTTGTTTTCGTTTTTGTTTTCGTTTTTGTTTTCGTTTTTGTTTTCGTTTTTGTTTTCGTGTTTGTTTTCGTTTTTGTTTTCGTTTTTGTTTTCTTTTTTGTTTTCGTTTTTGTTTTCGTTTTTGTTTTCGTTTTTGTTTTCGTTTTTGTTTTCGTTTTTGTTTTCGTTTTTATTTTCGTGTTTGTTTTCGTTTTTGTTTTCGTTTTTGTTTTCGTTTTTGTTTTTGTTTTCGTTTTTGTTTTCGTTTTTGTTTTTGTTTTTGTTTTCGTTTTTGTTTGTGTTTTTGTTGTTGTCCTTGTTTCTGTCCTTGTCTTTGTCTTAATTGGTTTTTGTTTGTACGAGACTAAGTCCAGCGGCATAATGCTCTTCGATCGCACACGACCAAGTCCAGCGGCGTGTCGCTCCTAGGGCTGTTGCGAATACTTAAAAGTCCCTACGGTCAAAATCATTGGGTTGCGACTCACCTTTACGAGTTGCTCGCTCGCTGCGCTCGCTCGGAATGTTATAGCCTTACCTAAAACCAATCCACCTTGCGTTCGTTTTTCGAAAAGACCGCGATTTTCCGATAATTTACAGACGCGCGGGATCGGTTTTGAGGTTAGGCTAGTTTTATAAGAGCGAGCGAAGCGAGCGAGAAGCTACATCAATTCCCGCGCTATAGTTATATATCAAATGTTCTTTACTAACAATTCTCACCGATCGAAAGAAAGTTTCTGATTTGATAGAAGAATAACAGATATGTTTCGCTAGGTACGCGATTCGTGCTGATCGATGTATCTCGATGATGTTTTTTGTTTTCGTTTTTGTTTTCGTTTTTGTTTTCGTTTTCGTTTTCGTTTTTGTTTTCTTTTTTGTTTTCGTTTTCGTTTTCGTTTTTGTTTTCTTTTTTGTTTTCGTGTTTGTTTTTGTTTTCGTTTTTGTTTTCGTTTTTGTTTTCGTTTTTGTTTTCGTTTTTGTTTGTGTTTTTGTTTTCGTTTTTGTTTTCGTTTTTGTTTTCGTTTTTGTTTTCGTTTTTGTTTTCGTTTTTGTTTTCGTTTTTGTTTTCGTGTTTGTTTTCGTTTTTGTTTTCGTTTTTGTTTTCGTTTTTGTTTTTGTTTTCGTTTTTGTTTTCGCTTTTGTTTTTGTTTTCCTTTTCGTTTTTGTTTGTGTTTTTGTTTTTGTCCTTGTTTCTGTCCTTGTCTTTGTCTTAATTGGTTTTTGTTTGTACGAGACTAAGTCCAGCGGCATAATGCTCTTCGATCGCACACGACCAAGTCCAGCGGCGTGTCGCTCCTAGGGCTGTTGCGAATACTTAAAAGTCCCTACGGTCAAAATCATTGGGTTGCGACTCACCTTTACGAGTTGCTCGCTCGCTGCGCTCGCTCGGAATGTTATAGCCTTACCTAAAACCAATCCACCTTGCGTTCGTTTTTCGAAAAGACCGCGATTTTCCGATAATTTACAGACGCGCGGGATCGGTTTTGAGGTTAGGCTAGTTTTATAAGAGCGAGCGAAGCGAGCGAGAAGCTACATCAATTCCCGCGCTATAGTTATATATCAAATGTTCTTTACTAACAATTCTCACCGATCGAAAGAAAGTTTCTGATTTGATAGAAGAATAACAGATATGTTTCGCTAGGTACGCGATTCGTGCTGATCGATGTATCTCGATGATGTTTTTGTTTTCGTTTTTGTTTTCGTTTTTGTTTTCGTTTTTGTTTTCGTTTTTGTTTTCGTGTTTGTTTTCGTTTTTGTTTTCGTGTTTGTTTTCTTTTTTGTTTTCGTTTTTGTTTTCGTTTTTGTTTTCTTTTTTGTTTTCGTTTTTGTTTTCGTTTTTGTTTTCGTTTTTGTTTTCGTTTTTGTTTTCGTTTTTGTTTTCGTTTTTGTTTTCGTTTTTGTTTTCGTTTTTGTTTTCGTTTTTGTTTTCGTGTTTGTTTTCGTTTTTGTTTTCGTTTTTGTTTTCGTTTTTGTTTTTGCTTTCTTTTTTGTTTTCGTTTTTGTTTTCTTTTTTGTTTTCGTTTTTGTTTTCGTTTTTGTTTTCGTTTTTGTTTTCGTTTTTGTTTTTGTTTTCGTTTTTGTTTTCGTTTTCGTTTTTGTTTTTGTTTTCGTTTTCGTTTTCGTTTTTGTTTTCGTTTTTGTTTTTGTTTTCGTTTTTGTTTTTGTTTTCGTTTTTGTTTTCGTTTTTGTTTTTGTTTTCCTTTTCGTTTTTGTTTTCGTTTTTGTTTTCGTTTTTGTTTTCGTTTTTGTTTTCGTTTTTGTTTTCGTTTTTGTTTTCGTTTTTGTTTTCGTGTTTGTTTTCGTTTTTGTTTTCGTTTTTGTTTTCGTTTTTGTTTTTGTTTTTGTTTTCGTTTTTGTTTTCGTTTTTGTTTTCGTTTTTGTTTTTGTTTTCTTTTTTGTTTTCGTTTTTGTTTTCTTTTTTGTTTTCGTTTTTGTTTTCTTTTTTGTTTTCGTTTTTGTTTTCGTTTTTGTTTTCTTTTTTGTTTTCGTTTTTGTTTTCGTTTTTGTTTTCGTTTTTGTTTTCGTTTTTGTTTTCGTTTTTGTTTTCGTTTTTGTTTTCGTTTTTGTTTTCGTTTTTGTTTTCGTTTTTGTTTTCGTGTTTGTTTTCGTTTTTGTTTTCGTTTTTGTTTTCGTTTTTGTTTTTGTTTTCTTTTTTGTTTTCGTTTTTGTTTTCTTTTTTGTTTTCGTTTTTGTTTTCGTTTTTGTTTTCGTTTTTGTTTTCGTTTTTGTTTTTGTTTTCGTTTTTGTTTTCGTTTTCGTTTTTGTTTTTGTTTTCGTTTTCGTTTTCGTTTTTGTTTTCGTTTTTGTTTTTGTTTTCGTTTTTGTTTTTGTTTTCGTTTTTGTTTTCGTTTTTGTTTTTGTTTTCCTTTTCGTTTTTGTTTTCGTTTTTGTTTTCGTTTTTGTTTTCGCTTTTGTTTTCGTTTTTGTTTTCGTTTTTGTTTTCGTTTTTGTTTTCGTGTTTGTTTTCGTTTTTGTTTTCGTTTTTGTTTTCGTTTTTGTTTTTGTTTTTGTTTTCGTTTTTGTTTTCGTTTTTGTTTTCTTTTTTGTTTTCGTTTTTGTTTTCGTTTTTGTTTTCGTTTTTGTTTTCGTTTTTGTTTTCGTTTTTGTTTTCGTTTTTGTTTTTGTTTTCGTTTTTGTTTTCGTTTTTGTTTTCGTTTTTGTTTTTGTTTTCGTTTTTGTTTTCGTTTTTTTTTTGTTTTTGTTTTCGTTTTTGTTTGTGTTTTTGTTTTTGTCCTTGTTTCTGTCCTTGTCTTTGTCTTAATTGGTTTTTGTTTGTACGAGACTAAGTCCAGCGGCATAATGCTCTTCGATCGCACACGACCAAGTCCAGCGGCGTGTCGCTCCTAGGGCTGTTGCGAATACTTAAAAGTCCCTACGGTCAAAATCATTGGGTTGCGACTCACCTTTACGAGTTGCTCGCTCGCTGCGCTCGCTCGGAATGTTATAGCCTTACCTAAAACCAATCCACCTTGCGTTCGTTTTTCGAAAAGACCGCGATTTTCCGATAATTTACAGACGCGCGGTATCGGTTTTGATGTTAGGCTAGTTTTATAAGAGCGAGCGAAGCGAGCGAGAAGCTACATCAATTCCCGCCCTATAGTTATATATCAAATGTACTTTACTAACAATTCTCACCGATCGAAAGAAAGTTTCTGATTTGATAGAAGAATAACAGATATGTTTCGCTAGGTACGCGATTCGTGCTGATCGATGTATCTCGATGATGTTTTTGTTTTCGTTTTTGTTTTCGTTTTTGTTTTCGTTTTCGTTTTCGTTTTTGTTTTCTTTTTTGTTTTCGTTTTTGTTTTCGTTTTTGTTTTCGTTTTTGTTTTCGTTTTTGTTTTCGTTTTTGTTTTCGTTTTTGTTTTCGTTTTTGTTTTCGTTTTTGATTTCGTTTTTGTTTTCGTTTTTGTTTTCGTTTTTGTTTTCGTTTTTGTTTTCGTTTTTGTTTTCGTTTTTGTTTTCGTTTTTGTTTTCGTGTTTGTTTTCGTTTTTGTTTTCGTTTTTGTGTTCGTTTTTGTTTTTGTTTTCGTTTTTGTTTTTGTTTTTGTCCTTGTTTCTGTCCTTGTCTTTGTCTTAATTGGTTTTTGTTTGTACGAGACTAAGTCCAGCGGCATAATGCTCTTCGATCGCACACGACCAAGTCCAGCGGCGTGTCGCTCCTAGGGCTGTTGCGAATACTTAAAAGTCCCTACGGTCAAAATCATTGGGTTGCGACTCACCTTTACGAGTTGCTCGCTCGCTGCGCTCGCTCGGAATGTTATAGCCTTACCTAAAACCAATCCACCTTGCGTTCGTTTTTCGAAAAGACCGCGATTTTCCGATAATTTACAGACGCGCGGGATCGGTTTTGAGGTTAGGCTAGTTTTATAAGAGCGAGCGAAGCGAGCGAGAAGCTACATCAATTCCCGCGCTATAGTTATATATCAAATGTTCTTTACTAACAATTCTCACCGATCGAAAGAAAGTTTCTGATTTGATAGAAGAATAACAGATATGTTTCGCTAGGTACGCGATTCGTGCTGATCGATGTATCTCGATGATGTTTTTGTTTTCGTTTTTGTTTTCGTTTTTGTTTTCGTTTTTGTTTTCGTTTTTGTTTTCTTTTTTGTTTTCGTTTTTGTTTTCGTTTTTGTTTTCGTTTTTGTTTTCGTGTTTGTTTTCGTTTTTGTTTTCGTTTTCGTTTTCGTTTTTGTTTTCGTTTTTGTTTTCGTTTTTGTTTTCGTTTTTGTTTTCGTTTTTGTTTTCGTTTTTGTTTTCGTTTTTGTTTTCGTTTTTGTTTTCGTTTTTGTTTTCGTTTTTGTTTTCGTGTTTGTTTTCGTTTTTGTTTTCGTTTTTGTTTTCGTTTTTGTTTTTGTTTTCGTTTTTGTTTTCGTTTTTGTTTTTGTTTTCCTTTTCGTTTTTGTTTGTGTTTTTGTTTTTGTCCTTGTTTCTGTCCTTGTCTTTGTCTTAATTGGTTTTTGTTTGTACGAGACTAAGTCCAGCGGCATAATGCTCTTCGATCGCACACGACCAAGTCCAGCGGCGTGTCGCTCCTAGGGCTGTTGCGAATACTTAAAAGTCCCTACGGTCAAAATCATTGGGTTGCGACTCACCTTTACGAGTTGCTCGCTCGCTGCGCTCGCTCGGAATGTTATAGCCTTACCTAAAACCAATCCACCTTGCGTTCGTTTTTCGAAAAGACCGCGATTTTCCGATAATTTACAGACGCGCGGGATCGGTTTTGAGGTTAGGCTAGTTTTATAAGAGCGAGCGAAGCGAGCGAGAAGCTACATCAATTCCCGCGCTATAGTTATATATCAAATGTTCTTTACTAACAATTCTCACCGATCGAAAGAAAGTTTCTGATTTGATAGAAGAATAACAGATATGTTTCGCTAGGTACGCGATTCGTGATGATCGATGTATCTCGATGATGTTTTTGTTTTCGTTTTTGTTTTCGTTTTTGTTTTCGTTTTTGTTTTCGTTTTTCTTTTCGTGTTTGTTTTCGTTTTTGTTTTCGTGTTTGTTTTCTTTTTTGTTTTCGTTTTTGTTTTCGTTTTTGTTTTCTTTTTTGTTTTCGTTTTTGTTTTCGTTTTTGTTTTCGTTTTTGTTTTCGTTTTTGTTTTCGTTTTTGTTTTCGTTTTTGTTTTCGTTTTTGTTTTCGTTTTTGTTTTCGTTTTTGTTTTCGTGTTTGTTTTCGTTTTTGTTTTCGTTTTTGTTTTCGTTTTTGTTTTTGTTTTCGTTTTTGTTTTTGTTTTTGTCCTTGTTTCTGTCCTTGTCTTTGTCTTAATTGGTTTTTGTTTGTACGAGACTAAGTCCAGCGGCATAATGCTCTTCGATCGCACACGACCAAGTCCAGCGGCGTGTCGCTCCTAGGGCTGTTGCGAATACTTAAAAGTCCCTACGGTCAAAATCATTGGGTTGCGACTCACCTTTACGAGTTGCTCGCTCGCTGCGCTCGCTCGGAATGTTATAGCCTTACCTAAAACCAATCCACCTTGCGTTCGTTTTTCGAAAAGACCGCGATTTTCCGATAATTTACAGACGCGCGGGATCGGTTTTGAGGTTAGGCTAGTTTTATAAGAGCGAGCGAAGCGAGCGAGAAGCTACATCAATTCCCGCGCTATAGTTATATATCAAATGTTCTTTACTAACAATTCTCTCCGATCGAAAGAAAGTTTCTGATTTGATAGAAGAATAACAGATATGTTTCGCTAGGTACGCGATTCGTGCTGATCGATGTATCTCGATGATGTTTTTGTTTTCGTTTTTGTTTTCGTTTTTGTTTTCTTTTTTGTTTTCGTTTTTGTTTTCGTTTTTGTTTTCGTTTTTGTTTTCGTGTTTGTTTTCGTTTTTGTTTTCGTGTTTGTTTTCGTTTTTGTTTTCGTTTTCGTTTTCGTTTTTGTTTTCTTTTTTGTTTTCGTTTTTGTTTTCGTTTTTGTTTTCTTTTTTGTTTTCGTTTTTGTTTTCGTTTTTGTTTTCGTTTTTGTTTTCGTTTTTGTTTTCGTTTTTGTTTTCGTTTTTGTTTTCTTTTTTGTTTTCGTTTTTGTTTTCGTTTTTGTTTTCTTTTTTGTTTCCGTTTTTGTTTTCGTTTTTGTTTTCTTTTTTGTTTTCGTTTTTGTTTTCGTTTTTGTTTTCGTTTTTGTTTTCGTTTTTGTTTTCGTTTTTGTTTTCGTTTTTGTTTTCGTTTTTGTTTTCGTTTTTGTTTTCGTTTTTGTTTTTGTTTTCTTTTTTGTTTTCTTTTTTGTTTTCGTTTTTGTTTTCGTTTTTGTTTTCGTTTTTGTTTTCGTTTTTGTTTTCGTTTTTGTTTTCGTTTTTGTTTTCGTTTTTGTTTTCGTTTTTGTTTTCGTTTTTGTTTTCGTTTTTGTTTTCGTTTTTGTTTTCGTTTTTGTTTTTGTTTTCGTTTTTGTTTTCGTTTTTGTTTTTGTTTTCCTTTTCGTTTTTGTTTGTGTTTTTGTTTTCGTTTTTGTTTTCGTTTTTGTTTTCGTTTTTGTTTTCGTTTTTGTTTTCGTTTTTGTTTTCGTTTTTGTTTTCGTGTTTGTTTTCGTTTTTGTTTTCGTTTTTGTTTTCGTTTTTGTTTTTGTTTTCGTTTTTGTTTTCGTTTTTGTTTTCTTTTTTGTTTTCGTTTTTGTTTTCGTTTTTGTTTTCGTTTTTGTTTTCGTTTTTGTTTTTGTTTTCGTTTTTGTTTTCGTTTTTGTTTTCGTTTTTGTTTTCGTTTTTGTTTTTGTTTTCGTTTTTGTTTTCGTTTTTGATTTCGTTTTTGTTTTCGTTTTTGTTTTCGTTTTTGTTTTCGTTTTTGTTTTCGTTTTTGTTTTCGTTTTTGTTTTCGTTTTTGTTTTCGTTTTTGTTTTCGTTTTTGTTTTCGTTTTTGTTTTCGTTTTTGTTTTCGTTTTTGTTTTTGTTTTCGTTTTTGTTTTCGTTTTTGTTTTTGTTTTCCTTTTCGTTTTTGTTTGTGTTTTTGTTTTCGTTTTTGTTTTCGTTTTTGTTTTCGTTTTTGTTTTCGTTTTTGTTTTCGTGTTTGTTTTCGTTTTTGTTTTCGTTTTTGTTTTCGTTTTTGTTTTTGTTTTCGTTTTTGTTTTCGTTTTTGTTTTTGTTTTCCTTTTCGTTTTTGTTTGTGTTTTTGTTTTTGTCCTTGTTTCTGTCCTTGTCTTTGTCTTAATTGGTTTTTGTTTGTACGAGACTAAGTCCAGCGGCATAATGCTCTTCGATCGCACACGACCAAGTCCAGCGGCGTGTCGCTCCTAGGGCTGTTGCGAATACTTAAAAGTCCCTACGGTCAAAATCATTGGGTTGCGACTCACCTTTACGAGTTGCTCGCTCGCTGCGCTCGCTCGCTGCGCTCGCTCGGAATGTTATAGCCTTACCTAAAACCAATCCACCTTGCGTTCGTTTTTCGAAAAGACCGCGATTTTCCGATAATTTACAGACGCGCGGGATCGGTTTTGAGGTTAGGCTAGTTTTATAAGAGCGAGCGAAGCGAGCGAGAAGCTACATCAATTCCCGCGCTATAGTTATATATCAAATGTTCTTTACTAACAATTCTCACCGATCGAAAGAAAGTTTCTGATTTGATAGAAGAATAACAGATATGTTTCGCTAGGTACGCGATTCGTGCTGATCGATGTATCTCGATGATGTTTTTGTTTTCGTTTTTGTTTTCGTTTTTGTTTTCGTTTTTGTTTTCGTTTTTGTTTTCGTTTTTGTTTTCGTTTTTGTTTTCGTGTTTGTTTTCGTTTTTGTTTTCGTTTTTGTTTTCGTTTTTGTTTTTGTTTTCGTTTTTGTTTTCGTTTTTGTTTTCGTTTTTGTTTTTGTTTTCGTTTTTGTTTTCGTTTTTGTTTTTGTTTTCCTTTTCGTTTTTGTTTGTGTTTTTGTTTTCATTTTTGTTTTCGTTTTTGTTTTTGTTTTCCTTTTCGTTTTTGTTTGTGTTTTTGTTTTCGTTTTTGTTTTCGTTTTTGTTTTCGTTTTTGTTTTCGTTTTTGTTTTCGTTTTTGTTTTCGTTTTTGTTTTCGTGTTTGTTTTCGTTTTTGTTTTCGTTTTTGTTTTCTTTTTTGTTTTCGTTTTTGTTTTCGTTTTTGTTTTCGTTTTTGTTTTCGTTTTTGTTTTCGTGTTTGTTTTCGTTTTTGTTTTCGTTTTTGTTTTCTTTTTTGTTTTCGTTTTTGTTTTCGTTTTTGTTTTCGTTTTTGTTTTCGTTTTTGTTTTCGTTTTTGTTTTCGTTTTTGATTTCGTTTTTGTTTTCGTTTTTGTTTTCGTTTTTGTTTTCGTTTTTGTTTTCGTTTTTGTTTTCGTTTTTGTTTTCGTTTTTGTTTTCGTGTTTGTTTTCGTTTTTGTTTTCGTTTTTGTTTTCGTTTTTGTTTTCTTTTTTGTTTTCGTTTTCGTTTTCGTTTTTGTTTTCTTTTTTGTTTTCGTGTTTGTTTTTGTTTTCGTTTTTGTTTTCGTTTTTGTTTTCGTTTTTGTTTTCGTTTTTGTTTGTGTTTTTGTTTTCGTTTTTGTTTTCGTTTTTGTTTTCGTTTTTGTTTTCGTTTTTGTTTTCGTTTTTGTTTTCGTGTTTGTTTTCGTTTTTGTTTTCGTTTTTGTTTTCGTTTTTGTTTTTGTTTTCGTTTTTGTTTTCGTTTTTGTTTTTGTTTTCCTTTTCGTTTTTGTTTGTGTTTTTGTTTTTGTCCTTGTTTCTGTCCTTGTCTTTGTCTTAATTGGTTTTTGTTTGTACGAGACTAAGTCCAGCGGCATAATGCTCTTCGATCGCACACGACCAAGTCCAGCGGCGTGTCGCTCCTAGGGCTGTTGCGAATACTTAAAAGTCCCTACGGTCAAAATCATTGGGTTGCGACTCACCTTTACGAGTTGCTCGCTCGCTGCGCTCGCTCGGAATGTTATAGCCTTACCTAAAACCAATCCACCTTGCGTTCGTTTTTCGAAAAGACCGCGATTTTCCGATAATTTACAGACGCGCGGGATCGGTTTTGAGGTTAGGCTAGTTTTATAAGAGCGAGCGAAGCGAGCGAGAAGCTACATCAATTCCCGCGCTATAGTTATATATCAAATGTTCTTTACTAACAATTCTCACCGATCGAAAGAAAGTTTCTGATTTGATAGAAGAATAACAGATATGTTTCGCTAGGTACGCGATTCGTGCTGATCGATGTATCTCGATGATGTTTTTGTTTTCGTTTTTGTTTTCGTTTTTGTTTTCTTTTTTGTTTTCGTTTTTGTTTTCGTTTTTGTTTTCGTTTTTGTTTTCG
>NW_026869736.1:300000-347500 GCF_905332965.1 Bombus pascuorum | reverse complement strand
TTGTTTTCGTTTTTGTTTTCGTTTTTGTTTTCGTTTTTGTTTTTGTTTTCGTTTTTGTTTTCGTTTTTGTTTTCGTTTTTGTTTTCGTTTTTGTTTTCGTTTTTGTTTTCGTTTTTGTTTTCGTTTTTGTTTTTGTTTTCCTTTTCGTTTTTGTTTGTGTTTTTGTTTTCGTTTTTGTTTTCGTTTTTGTTTTCGTTTTTGTTTTCGTTTTTGTTTTCGTTTTTGTTTTCGTTTTTGTTTTCGTGTTTGTTTTCGTTTTTGTTTTCGTTTTTGTTTTCGTTTTTGTTTTTGTTTTCGTTTTTGTTTTCGTTTTTGTTTTTGTTTTCCTTTTCGTTTTTTTGTGTTTTTGTTTTTGTCCTTGTTTCTGTCCTTGTCTTTGTCTTAATTGGTTTTTGTTTGTACGAGACTAAGTCCAGCGGCATAATGCTCTTCGATCGCACACGACCAAGTCCAGCGGCGTGTCGCTCCTAGGGCTGTTGCGAATACTTAAAAGTCCCTACGGTCAAAATCATTGGGTTGCGACTCACCTTTACGAGTTGCTCGCTCGCTGCGCTCGCTCGGAATGTTATAGCCTTACCTAAAACCAATCCACCTTGCGTTCGTTTTTCGAAAAGACCGCGATTTTCCGATAATTTACAGACGCGCGGGATCGGTTTTGAGGTTAGGCTAGTTTTATAAGAGCGAGCGAAGCGAGCGAGAAGCTACATCAATTCCCGCGCTATAGTTATATATCAAATGTTCTTTACTAACAATTCTCACCGATCGAAAGAAAGTTTCTGATTTGATAGAAGAATAACAGATATGTTTCGCTAGGTACGCGATTCGTGCTGATCGATGTATCTCGATGATGTTTTTGTTTTCGTTTTTGTTTTCGTTTTTGTTTTCGTTTTTGTTTTCGTTTTTGTTTTCGTGTTTGTTTTCGTTTTTGTTTTCGTTTTTGTTTTCTTTTTTGTTTTCGTTTTTGTTTTCGTTTTTGTTTTCTTTTTTGTTTTCGTTTTTGTTTTCGTTTTTGTTTTCGTTTTTGTTTTCGTTTTTGTTTTCGTTTTTGTTTTCGTTTTTGTTTTCGTGTTTGTTTTCGTTTTTGTTTTCGTTTTTGTTTTCTTTTTTGTTTTCGTTTTTCTTTTCGTGTTTGTTTTCGTTTTTGTTTTCGTTTTTGTTTTCTTTTTTGTTTTCGTTTTTGTTTTCGTTTTTGTTTTCGTTTTTGTTTTCGTTTTTGTTTTCGTTTTTGTTTTCGTTTTTGTTTTCGTTTTTGTTTTCGTTTTTGTTTTCGTTTTTGTTTTCGTTTTTGTTTTCGTTTTCGTTTTCGTTTTTGTTTTTGTTTTCGTTTTTGTTTTCGTGTTTGTTTTCGTGTTTGTTTTCGTTTTTGTTTTCGTTTTTGTTTTCGTTTTTGTTTTCGTTTTTGTTTTCGTTTTTGTTTTCGTTTTTGTTTTCGTTTTTGTTTTCGTTTTTGTTTTCGTTTTTGTTTTCGTTTTTGTTTTCGTTTTTGTTTTCGTTTTCGTTTTTGTTTTCGTTTTTGTTTTCGTTTTTGTTTTCGTTTTTGTTTTCGTTTTTGTTTTCGTTTTTGTTTTCGTTTTTGTTTTCGTTTTTGTTTTTGTTTTCGTTTTTGTTTTCGTTTTTGTTTTCGTTTTTGTTTTCGTTTTTGTTTTCGTTTTTGTTTTCGTTTTCGTTTTCGTTTTCGTTTTTGTTTTTGTTTTCGTTTTTGTTTTCGTTTTTGTTTTTGTTTTCCTTTTCGTTTTTGTTTGTGTTTTTGTTTTCGTTTTTGTTTTCGTTTTTGTTTTCGTTTTTGTTTTCGTTTTTGTTTTCGTTTTTGTTTTCGTTTTTGTTTTCGTGTTTGTTTTCGTTTTTGTTTTCGTTTTTGTTTTCGTTTTTGTTTTTGTTTTCGTTTTTGTTTTCGTTTTTGTTTTTGTTTTCCTTTTCGTTTTTGTTTGTGTTTTTGTTTTTGTCCTTGTTTCTGTCCTTGTCTTTGTCTTAATTGGTTTTTGTTTGTACGAGACTAAGTCCAGCGGCATAATGCTCTTCGATCGCACACGACCAAGTCCAGCGGCGTGTCGCTCCTAGGGCTGTTGCGAATACTTAAAAGTCCCTACGGTCAAAATCATTGGGTTGCGACTCACCTTTACGAGTTGCTCGCTCGCTGCGCTCGCTCGGAATGTTATAGCCTTACCTAAAACCAATCCACCTTGCGTTCGTTTTTCGAAAAGACCGCGATTTTCCGATAATTTACAGACGCGCGGGATCGGTTTTGAGGTTAGGCTAGTTTTATAAGAGCGAGCGAAGCGAGCGAGAAGCTACATCAATTCCCGCGCTATAGTTATATATCAAATGTTCTTTACTAACAATTCTCACCGATCGAAAGAAAGTTTCTGATTTGATAGAAGAATAACAGATATGTTTCGCTAGGTACGCGATTCGTGCTGATCGATGTATCTCGATGATGTTTTTGTTTTCGTTTTTGTTTTCGTTTTTGTTTTCGTTTTTGTTTTCGTTTTTGTTTTCGTTTTTGTTTTCGTTTTTGTTTTCGTTTTTGTTTTCGTTTTTGTTTTTGTTTTCGTTTTTGTTTTCGTGTTTGTTTTCGTTTTTGTTTTCGTTTTTGTTTTCTTTTTTGTTTTCGTTTTTGTTTTCGTTTTTGTTTTCGTTTTTGTTTTCGTTTTTGTTTTCGTTTTTGTTTTCGTTTTTGTTTTCGTTTTTGTTTTCGTTTTTGTTTTCTTTTTTGTTTTCGTTTTTGTTTTCGTTTTTGTTTTCGTTTTTGTTTTCGTTTTTGTTTTCGTTTTTGTTTTCGTTTTTGTTTTCGTTTTTGTTTTCGTTTTTGTTTTCGTTTTTGTTTTTGTTTTTGTTTTCGTTTTTGTTTTCGTTTTTGTTTTCGTTTTTGTTTTCGTTTTTGTTTTCGTTTTTGTTTTCGTTTTTGTTTTTGTTTTCGTTTTTGTTTTCGTTTTTGTTTTCGTTTTTGTTTTCGTTTTTGTTTTCGTTTTTGTTTTCGTTTTTGTTTTCGTTTTTGTTTTCGTGTTTGTTTTCGTTTTTGTTTTCGTTTTTGTTTTCTTTTTTGTTTTCGTTTTTGTTTTCGTTTTTGTTTTCGTTTTTGTTTTCGTTTTTGTTTTCGTTTTTGTTTTCGTTTTTGTTTTCGTTTTTGTTTTCGTTTTTGTTTTTGTTTTCGTTTTTGTTTTCGTTTTTGATTTCGTTTTTGTTTTCGTTTTTGTTTTCGTTTTTGTTTTCGTTTTTGTTTTCGTTTTTGTTTTCGTTTTTGTTTTCGTTTTTGTTTTTGTTTTCGTTTTTGTTTTCGTTTTTGTTTTTGTTTTCCTTTTCGTTTTTGTTTGTGTTTTTGTTTTTGTCCTTGTTTCTGTCCTTGTCTTTGTCTTAATTGGTTTTTGTTTGTACGAGACCAAGTCCAGCGGCATAATGCTCTTCGATCGCACACGACCAAGTCCAGCGGCGTGTCGCTCCTAGGGCTGTTGCGAATACTTAAAAGTCCCTACGGTCAAAATCATTGGGTTGCGACTCACCTTTACGAGTTGCTCGCTCGCTGCGCTCGCTCGGAATGTTATAGCCTTACCTAAAACCAATCCACCTTGCGTTCGTTTTTCGAAAAGACCGCGATTTTCCGATAATTTACAGACGCGCGGGATCGGTTTTGAGGTTAGGCTAGTTTTATAAGAGCGAGCGAAGCGAGCGAGAAGCTACATCAATTCCCGCGCTATAGTTATATATCAAATGTTCTTTACTAACAATTCTCACCGATCGAAAGAAAGTTTCTGATTTGATAGAAGAATAACAGATATGTTTCGCTAGGTACGCGATTCGTGCTGATCGATGTATCTCGATGATGTTTTTGTTTTCGTTTTTGTTTTCGTTTTTGTTTTCGTTTTTGTTTTCGTTTTTGTTTTCGTTTTTGTTTTCGTTTTTGTTTTCGTTTTTGTTTTCGTTTTTGTTTTCGTTTTTGTTTTCGTTTTTGTTTTCTTTTTTGTTTTCGTTTTTGTTTTCGTTTTTGTTTTCGTTTTTGTTTTCGTTTTTGTTTTCGTTTTTGTTTTCGTTTTTGTTTTCGTTTTTGTTTTCGTTTTTGTTTTCGTTTTTGTTTTTGTTTTCGTTTTTGTTTTCGTTTTTGTTTTCGTTTTTCTTTTCGTTTTTGTTTTCGTTTTTGTTTTCGTTTTTGTTTTTGTTTTCGTTTTTGTTTTCGTTTTTGTTTTTGTTTTCCTTTTCGTTTTTGTTTGTGTTTTTGTTTTCGTTTTTGTTTTCGTTTTTGTTTTCGTTTTTGTTTTCGTTTTTGTTTTCGTTTTTGTTTTCGTGTTTGTTTTCGTTTTTGTTTTCGTTTTTGTTTTCGTTTTTGTTTTCGTTTTTGTTTTCGTTTTTGTTTTCGTTTTTGTTTTCGTTTTTGTTTTTGTTTTCCTTTTCGTTTTTGTTTGTGTTTTTGTTTTTGTCCTTGTTTCTGTCCTTGTCTTTGTCTTAATTGGTTTTTGTTTGTACGAGACTAAGTCCAGCGGCATAATGCTCTTCGATCGCACACGACCAAGTCCAGCGGCGTGTCGCTCCTAGGGCTGTTGCGAATACTTAAAAGTCCCTACGGTCAAAATCATTGGGTTGCGACTCACCTTTACGAGTTGCTCGCTCGCTGCGCTCGCTCGGAATGTTATAGCCTTACCTAAAACCAATCCACCTTGCGTTCGTTTTTCGAAAAGACCGCGATTTTCCGATAATTTACAGACGCGCGGGATCGGTTTTGAGGTTAGGCTAGTTTTATAAGAGCGAGCGAAGCGAGCGAGAAGCTACATCAATTCCCGCGCTATAGTTATATATCAAATGTTCTTTACTAACAATTCTCACCGATCGAAAGAAAGTTTCTGATTTGATAGAAGAATAACAGATATGTTTCGCTAGGTACGCGATTCGTGCTGATCGATGTATCTCGATGATGTTTTTGTTTTCGTTTTTGTTTTCGTTTTTGTTTTCGTTTTTGTTTTCGTTTTTGTTTTCGTGTTTGTTTTCGTTTTTGTTTTCGTTTTTGTTTTCGTTTTTGTTTTCGTTTTTGTTTTCGTTTTTGTTTTCGTTTTTGTTTTCGTTTTTGTTTTCGTGTTTGTTTTCGTTTTTGTTTTCGTTTTTGTTTTCTTTTTTGTTTTCGTTTTTCTTTTCGTGTTTGTTTTCGTTTTTGTTTTCGTTTTTGTTTTCTTTTTTTTTTCGTTTTTGTTTTCGTGTTTGTTTTCGTTTTTGTTTTCGTTTTTGTTTTCGTTTTTGTTTTCGTTTTTGTTTTCGTTTTTGTTTTCGTTTTTGTTTTCGTTTTTGTTTTCGTTTTTGTTTTCGTTTTTGTTTTCGTTTTTGTTTTTGTTTTCGTGTTTGTTTTCGTTTTTGTTTTCGTTTTTGTTTTCGTTTTTGTTTTCGTTTTTGTTTTCTTTTTTGTTTTCGTTTTTGTTTTCGTTTTTGTTTTCGTTTTTGTTTTCGTTTTTGTTTTCGTTTTTGTTTTCGTTTTTGTTTTCGTTTTTGTTTTCGTTTTCTTTTTTGTTTTTGTTTTTGTTTTCGTTTTTGTTTTCGTTTTTGTTTTTGTTTTCCTTTTCGTTTTTGTTTTCGTTTTTGTTTTCGTTTTTGTTTTCGTTTTTGTTTTCGTTTTTGTTTTCGTTTTTGTTTTCGTTTTTGTTTTCGTTTTTGTTTTTGTTTTCGTTTTTGTTTTCGTTTTTGTTTTTGTTTTCCTTTTCGTTTTTGTTTGTGTTTTTGTTTTCGTTTTTGTTTTCGTTTTTGTTTTCGTTTTTGTTTTCGTTTTTGTTTTTGTTTTCCTTTTCGTTTTTGTTTGTGTTTTTGTTTTCGTTTTTGTTTTCGTTTTTGTTTTCGTGTTTGTTTTCGTTTTTGTTTTCGTTTTTGTTTTCGTTTTTGTTTTCGTTTTTGTTTTCGTTTTTGTTTTCGTTTTTGTTTTCGTGTTTGTTTTCGTTTTTGTTTTCGTTTTTGTTTTCTTTTTTGTTTTCGTTTTTGTTTTCGTTTTTGTTTTCTTTTTTGTTTTCGTTTTTGTTTTCGTTTTTGTTTTCGTTTTTGTTTTCGTTTTTGTTTTCGTTTTTGTTTTCGTTTTTGTTTTCGTTTTTGTTTTCGTTTTTGTTTTCGTTTTTGTTTTCGTTTTTGTTTTCGTTTTTGTTTTCGTTTTTGTTTTTGTTTTCGTTTTTGTTTTCGTTTTTGTTTTTGTTTTCCTTTTCGTTTTTGTTTGTGTTTTTGTTTTCGTTTTTGTTTTCGTTTTTGTTTTCGTTTTTGTTTTCGTTTTTGTTTTCGTTTTTGTTTTCGTTTTTGTTTTCGTGTTTGTTTTTGTTTTTGTTTTCGTTTTTGTTTTCGTTTTTGTTTTTGTTTTCCTTTTCGTTTTTGTTTGTGTTTTTGTTTTCGTTTTTGTTTTCGTTTTTGTTTTCGTTTTTGTTTTCGTTTTTGTTTTCGTTTTTGTTTTCGTTTTTGTTTTCGTGTTTGTTTTCGTTTTTGTTTTCGTTTCTGTTTTCGTTTTTGTTTTCGTTTTTGTTTTCGTTTTTGTTTTCGTTTTTGTTTTCGTGTTTGTTTTCGTTTTTGTTTTCGTTTTTGTTTTCTTTTTTGTTTTCGTTTTTGTTTTCGTTTTTGTTTTCTTTTTTGTTTTCGTTTTTGTTTTCGTTTTTGTTTTCGTTTTTGTTTTCGTTTTTGTTTTCGTGTTTGTTTTCGTTTTTGTTTTCGTTTTTGTTTTCGTTTTTGTTTTTGTTTTCGTTTTTGTTTTCGTTTTTGTTTTTGTTTTCCTTTTCGTTTTTGTTTGTGTTTTTGTTTTTGTCCTTGTTTCTGTCCTTGTCTTTGTCTTAATTGGTTTTTGTTTGTACGAGACTAAGTCCAGCGGCATAATGCTCTTCGATCGCACACGACCAAGTCCAGCGGCGTGTCGCTCCTAGGGCTGTTGCGAATACTTAAAAGTCCCTACGGTCAAAATCATTGGGTTGCGACTCACCTTTACGAGTTGCTCGCTCGCTGCGCTCGCTCGGAATGTTATAGCCTTACCTAAAACCAATCCACCTTGCGTTCGTTTTTCGAAAAGACCGCGATTTTCCGATAATTTACAGACGCGCGGGATCGGTTTTGAGGTTAGGCTAGTTTTATAAGAGCGAGCGACGCGAGCGAGAAGCTACATCAATTCCCGCGCTATAGTTATATATCAAATGTTCTTTACTAACAATTCTCACCGATCGAAAGAAAGTTTCTGATTTGATAGAAGAATAACAGATATGTTTCGCTAGGTACGCGATTCGTGCTGATCGATGTATCTCGATGATGTTTTTGTTTTCGTTTTTGTTTTCGTTTTTGTTTTCGTTTTTGTTTTCGTTTTTGTTTTCTTTTTTGTTTTCGTTTTTGTTTTCGTTTTTGTTTTCGTTTTTGTTTTCGTTTTTGTTTTCGTGTTTGTTTTCGTTTTTGTTTTCGTTTTCGTTTTCGTTTTCGTTTTCGTTTTTGTTTTCGTTTTTGTTTTCGTTTTTGTTTTCGTTTTTGTTTTCGTTTTTGTTTTCGTTTTTGTTTTCGTTTTTGTTTTCGTTTTTGTTTTCGTTTTTGATTTCGTTTTTGTTTTCGTTTTTGTTTTCGTTTTTGTTTTCGTGTTTGTTTTCGTTTTTGTTTTCGTTTTTGTTTTCGTTTTTGTTTTTGTTTTCGTTTTTGTTTTCGTTTTTGTTTTTGTTTTCCTTTTCGTTTTTGTTTGTGTTTTTGTTTTTGTCCTTGTTTCTGTCCTTGTCTTTGTCTTAATTGGTTTTTGTTTGTACGAGACTAAGTCCAGCGGCATAATGCTCTTCGATCGCACACGACCAAGTCCAGCGGCGTGTCGCTCCTAGGGCTGTTGCGAATACTTAAAAGTCCCTACGGTCAAAATCATTGGGTTGCGACTCACCTTTACGAGTTGCTCGCTCGCTGCGCTCGCTCGGAATGTTATAGCCTTACCTAAAACCAATCCACCTTGCGTTCGTTTTTCGAAAAGACCGCGATTTTCCGATAATTTACAGACGCGCGGGATCGGTTTTGAGGTTAGGCTAGTTTTATAAGAGCGAGCGAAGCGAGCGAGAATCTACATCAATTCCCGCGCTATAGTTATATATCAAATGTTCTTTACTAACAATTCTCACCGATCGAAAGAAAGTTTCTGATTTGATAGAAGAATAACAGATATGTTTCGCTAGGTACGCGATTCGTGCTGATCGATGTATCTCGATGATGTTGTTGTTTTCGTTTTTGTTTTCGTTTTTGTTTTCGTTTTTGTTTTCGTTTTTGTTTTCGTTTTTGTTTTCGTGTTTGTTTTCGTTTTTGTTTTCTTTTTTGTTTTCGTTTTTGTTTTCGTTTTTGTTTTTGTTTTCGTTTTTCTTTTCGTTTTTGTTTTCGTTTTTGTTTTCGTTTTTTGTTTTCGTTTTTGTTTTCGTTTTTGTTTTTGTTTTCCTTTTCGTTTTTGTTTGTGTTTTTGTTTTCGTTTTTGTTTTCGTTTTTGTTTTCGTTTTTGTTTTCGTTTTTGTTTTCGTTTTTGTTTTTGTTTTCGTTTTTGTTTTCGTTTTTGTTTTTGTTTTTGTTTTTGTTTTCGTTTTTGTTTTCGTTTTTGTTTTCGTTTTTGTTTTCGTTTTTGTTTTCGTTTTTGTTTTCGTTTTTGTTTTCGTGTTTGTTTTCGTTTTTGTTTTCGTTTTTGTTTTCGTTTTTGTTTTTGTTTTCGTTTTTGTTTTCGTTTTTGTTTTTGTTTTCCTTTTCGTTTTTGTTTGTGTTTTTGTTTTTGTCCTTGTTTCTGTCCTTGTCTTTGTCTTAATTGGTTTTTGTTTGTACGAGACTAAGTCCAGCGGCATAATGCTCTTCGATCGCACACGACCAAGTCCAGCGGCGTGTCGCTCCTAGGGCTGTTGCGAATACTTAAAAGTCCCTACGGTCAAAATCATTGGGTTGCGACTCACCTTTACGAGTTGCTCGCTCGCTGCGCTCGCTCCGAATGTTATAGCCTTACCTAAAACCAATCCACCTTGCGTTCGTTTTTCGAAAAGACCGCGATTTTCCGATAATTTACAGACGCGCGGGATCGGTTTTGAGGTTAGGCTAGTTTTATAAGAGCGAGCGAAGCGAGCGAGAATCTACATCAATTCCCGCGCTATAGTTATATATCAAATGTTCTTTACTAACAATTCTCACCGATCGAAAGAAAGTTTCTGATTTGATAGAAGAATAACAGATATGTTTCGCTAGGTACGCGATTCGTGCTGATCGATGTATCTCGATGATGTTGTTGTTTTCGTTTTTGTTTTCGTTTTTGTTTTCGTTTTTGTTTTCGTTTTTGTTTTCGTTTTTGTTTTCGTGTTTGTTTTCGTTTTTGTTTTCTTTTTTGTTTTCGTTTTTGTTTTCGTTTTTGTTTTTGTTTTTGTTTTTCTTTTCGTTTTTGTTTTCGTTTTTGTTTTCGTTTTTGTTTTTGTTTTCGTTTTTGTTTTCGTTTTTGTTTTTGTTTTCCTTTTCGTTTTTGTTTGTGTTTTTGTTTTCGTTTTTGTTTTCGTTTTTGTTTTCGTTTTTGTTTTCGTTTTTGTTTTCGTTTTTGTTTTTGTTTTCGTTTTTGTTTTCGTTTTTGTTTTTGTTTTTGTTTTTGTTTTCGTTTTTGTTTTCGTTTTTGTTTTCGTTTTTGTTTTCGTTTTTGTTTTCGTTTTTGTTTTCGTTTTTGTTTTCGTGTTTGTTTTCGTTTTTGTTTTCGTTTTTGTTTTCGTTTTTGTTTTTGTTTTCGTTTTTGTTTTCGTTTTTGTTTTTGTTTTCCTTTTCGTTTTTGTTTGTGTTTTTGTTTTTGTCCTTGTTTCTGTCCTTGTCTTTGTCTTAATTGGTTTTTGTTTGTACGAGACTAAGTCCAGCGGCATAATGCTCTTCGATCGCACACGACCAAGTCCAGCGGCGTGTCGCTCCTAGGGCTGTTGCGAATACTTAAAAGTCCCTACGGTCAAAATCATTGGGTTGCGACTCACCTTTACGAGTTGCTCGCTCGCTGCGCTCGCTCCGAATGTTATAGCCTTACCTAAAACCAATCCACCTTGCGTTCGTTTTTCGAAAAGACCGCGATTTTCCGATAATTTACAGACGCGCGGGATCGGTTTTGAGGTTAGGCTAGTTTTATAAGAGCGAGCGAAGCGAGCGAGAAGCTACATCAATTCCCGCGCTATAGTTATATATCAAATGTTCTTTACTAACAATTCTCACCGATCGAAAGAAAGTTTCTGATTTGATAGAAGAATAACAGATATGTTTCGCTAGGTACGCGATTCGTGCTGATCGATGTATCTCGATGATGTTTTTGTTTTCGTTTTTGTTTTCGTTTTTGTTTTCGTTTTTGTTTTCGTTTTTGTTTTCTTTTTTGTTTTCGTTTTTGTTTTCGTTTTTGTTTTCGTCTTTGTTTTTGTTTTCGTTTTTGTTTTCGTTTTTGTTTTCGTTTTTGTTTTCGTTTTTGTTTTCGTTTTTGTTTTCGTTTTTGTTTTTGTTTTCGTTCTTGTTTTCGTTTTTGTTTTTGTTTTCCTTTTCGTTTTTGTTTGTGTTTTTGTTTTCGTTTTTGTTTTCGTTTTTGTTTTCGTTATTGTTTTCGTTTTTGTTTTCGTTTTTGTTTTCGTGTTTGTTTTCGTTTTTGTTTTCGTTTTTGTTTTCGTTTTTGTTTTTGTTTTTGTTTTCGTTTTTGTTTTCGTTTTTGTTTTTGTTTTCCTTTTCGTTTTTGTTTGTGTTTTTGTTTTTGTCCTTGTTTCTGTCCTTGTCTTTGTCTTAATTGGTTTTTGTTTGTACGAGACTAAGTCCAGCGGCATAATGCTCTTCGATCGCACACGACCAAGTCCAGCGGCGTGTCGCTCCTAGGGCTGTTGCGAATACTTAAAAGTCCCTACGGTCAAAATCATTGGGTTGCGACTCACCTTTACGAGTTGCTCGCTCGCTGCGCTCGCTCGGAATGTTATAGCCTTACCTAAAACCAATCCACCTTGCGTTCGTTTTTCGAAAAGACCGCGATTTTCCGATAATTTACAGACGCGCGGGATCGGTTTTGATGTTAGGCTAGTTTTATAAGAGCGAGCGAAGCGAGCGAGAAGCTACATCAATTCCCGCCCTATAGTTATATATCAAATGTACTTTACTAACAATTCTCACCGATCGAAAGAAAGTTTCTGATTTGATAGAAGAATAACAGATATGTTTCGCTAGGTACGCGATTCGTGCTGATCGATGTATCTCGATGATGTTTTTGTTTTCGTTTTTGTTTTCGTTTTTGTTTTCGTTTTCGTTTTCGTTTTTGTTTTCTTTTTTGTTTTCGTTTTCGTTTTCGTTTTTGTTTTCTTTTTTGTTTTCGTGTTTGTTTTTGTTTTCGTTTTTGTTTTCGTTTTTGTTTTCGTTTTTGTTTTCGTTTTTGTTTGTGTTTTTGTTTTCGTTTTTGTTTTCGTTTTTGTTTTCGTTTTTGTTTTCGTTTTTGTTTTCGTTTTTGTTTTCGTTTTTGTTTTCGTGTTTGTTTTCGTTTTTGTTTTCGTTTTTGTTTTCCTTTTCGTTTTTGTTTGTGTTTTTGTTTTCGTTTTTGTTTTCGTTTTTGTTTTCGTTTTTGTTTTCGTTTTTGTTTTCGTTTTTGTTTTCGTTTTTGTTTTTGTCTTAATTGGTTTTTGTTTGTACGAGACTAAGTCCAGCGGCATAATGCTCTTCGATCGCACACGACCAAGTCCAGCGGCGTGTCGCTCCTAGGGCTGTTGCGAATACTTAAAAGTCCCTACGGTCAAAATCATTGGGTTGCGACTCACCTTTACGAGTTGCTCGCTCGCTGCGCTCGCTCGGAATGTTATAGCCTTACCTAAAACCAATGCACCTTGCGTTCGTTTTTCGAAAAGACCGCGATTTTCCGATAATTTACAGACGCGCGGGATCGGTTTTGAGGTTAGGCTAGTTTTATAAGAGCGAGCGAAGCGAGCGAGAAGCTACATCAATTCCCGCGCTATAGTTATATATCAAATGTTCTTTACTAACAATTCTCACCGATCGAAAGAAAGTTTCTGATTTGATAGAAGAATAACAGATATGTTTCGCTAGGTACGCGATTCGTGCTGATCGATGTATCTCGATGATGTTTTTGTTTTCGTTTTTGTTTTCGTTTTTGTTTTCGTTTTTGTTTTCGTTTTTGTTTTCGTTTTTGTTTTCGTTTTTGTTTTTGTTTTCGTTTTTGTTTTCGTTTTTGTTTTCGTTTTTGTTTTCGTTTTTGTTTTCGTTTTTGTTTTTGTTTTCGTTTTTGTTTTCGTTTTTGTTTTTGTTTTCCTTTTCGTTTTTGTTTGTGTTTTTGTTTTCGTTTTTGTTTTCGTTTTTGTTTTCGTTTTTGTTTTCGTTTTTGTTTTCGTTTTTGTTTTCGTTTTTGTTTTTGTTTTCGTTTTTGTTTTCGTTTTTGTTTTTGTTTTTGTTTTTGTTTTCGTTTTTGTTTTCGTTTTTGTTTTCGTTTTTGTTTTCGTTTTTGTTTTCGTTTTTGTTTTCGTTTTTGTTTTCGTGTTTGTTTTCGTTTTTGTTTTCGTTTTTGTTTTCGTTTTTGTTTTTGTTTTCGTTTTTGTTTTCGCTTTTGTTTTTGTTTTCCTTTTCGTTTTTGTTTGTGTTTTTGTTTTTGTCCTTGTTTCTGTCCTTGTCTTTGTCTTAATTGGTTTTTGTTTGTACGAGACTAAGTCCAGCGGCATAATGCTCTTCGATCGCACACGACCAAGTCCAGCGGCGTGTCGCTCCTAGGGCTGTTGCGAATACTTAAAAGTCCCTACGGTCAAAATCATTGGGTTGCGACTCACCTTTACGAGTTGCTCGCTCGCTGCGCTCGCTCGGAATGTTATAGCCTTACCTAAAACCAATCCACCTTGCGTTCGTTTTTCGAAAAGACCGCGATTTTCCGATAATTTACAGACGCGCGGGATCGGTTTTGAGGTTAGGCTAGTTTTATAAGAGCGAGCGAAGCGAGCGAGAAGCTACATCAATTCCCGCGCTATAGTTATATATCAAATGTTCTTTACTAACAATTCTCACCGATCGAAAGAAAGTTTCTGATTTGATAGAAGAATAACAGATATGTTTCGCTAGGTACGCGATTCGTGCTGATCGATGTATCTCGATGATGTTTTTGTTTTCGTTTTTGTTTTCGTTTTTGTTTTCGTTTTTGTTTTCGTTTTTGTTTTCTTTTTTGTTTTCGTTTTTGTTTTCGTTTTTGTTTTCGTTTTTGTTTTTGTTTTCGTTTTTGTTTTCGTTTTTGTTTTCGTTTTTGTTTTCGTTTTTGTTTTCGTTTTTGTTTTCGTTTTTGTTTTCGTTTTTGTTTTCGTTTTTGTTTTCGTGTTTGTTTTCGTTTTTGTTTTCGTTTTTGTTTTCGTTTTTGTTTTTGTTTTCGTTTTTGTTTTTGTTTTTGTCCTTGTTTCTGTCCTTGTCTTTGTCTTAATTGGTTTTTGTTTGTACGAGACTAAGTCCAGCGGCATAATGCTCTTCGATCGCACACGACCAAGTCCAGCGGCGTGTCGCTCCTAGGGCTGTTGCGAATACTTAAAAGTCCCTACGGTCAAAATCATTGGGTTGCGACTCACCTTTACGAGTTGCTCGCTCGCTGCGCTCGCTCGGAATGTTATAGCCTTACCTAAAACCAATCCACCTTGCGTTCGTTTTTCGAAAAGACCGCGATTTTCCGATAATTTACAGACGCGCGGGATCGGTTTTGAGGTTAGGCTAGTTTTATAAGAGCGAGCGAAGCGAGCGAGAAGCTACATCAATTCCCGCGCTATAGTTATATATCAAATGTTCTTTACTAACAATTCTCACCGATCGAAAGAAAGTTTCTGATTTGATAGAAGAATAACAGATATGTTTCGCTAGGTACGCGATTCGTGCTGATCGATGTATCTCGATGATGTTTTTGTTTTCGTTTTTGTTTTCGTTTTTGTTTTCGTTTTTGTTTTCGTTTTTGTTTTCGTTTTTGTTTTCGTTTTTGTTTTCGTTTTTGTTTTCGTTTTTGTTTTCGTTTTTGTTTTTGTTTTCGTTTTTGTTTTCGTTTTTGTTTTCGTTTTTGTTTTTGTTTTTGTTTTCGTTTTTGTTTTCGTTTTTGTTTTTGTTTTCGTTTTTGTTTTCGTTTTTGTTTTTGTTTTCCTTTTCGTTTTTGTTTGTGTTTTTGTTTTCGTTTTTGTTTTCGTTTTTGTTTTCGTTTTTGTTTTCGTTTTTGTTTTCGTTTTTGTTTTCGTGTTTGTTTTCGTTTTTGTTTTCGTTTTTGTTTTCGTTTTTGTTTTTGTTTTTGTTTTCGTTTTTGTTTTCGTTTTTGTTTTTGTTTTCCTTTTCGTTTTTGTTTGTGTTTTTGTTTTTGTCCTTGTTTCTGTCCTTGTCTTTGTCTTAATTGGTTTTTGTTTGTACGAGACTAAGTCCAGCGGCATAATGCTCTTCGATCGCACACGACCAAGTCCAGCGGCGTGTCGCTCCTAGGGCTGTTGCGAATACTTAAAAGTCCCTACGGTCAAAATCATTGGGTTGCGACTCACCTTTACGAGTTGCTCGCTCGCTGCGCTCGCTCGGAATGTTATAGCCTTACCTAAACCAATCCACCTTGCGTTCGTTTTTCGAAAAGACCGCGATTTTCCGATAATTTACAGACGCGCGGGATCGGTTTTGAGGTTAGGCTAGTTTTATAAGAGCGAGCGAAGCGAGCGAGAAGCTACATCAATTCCCGCCCTATAGTTATATATCAAATGTACTTTACTAACAATTCTCACCGATCGAAAGAAAGTTTCTGATTTGATAGAAGAATAACAGATATGTTTCGCTAGGTACGCGATTCGTGCTGATCGATGTATCTCGATGATGTTTTTGTTTTCGTTTTTGTTTTCGTTTTTGTTTTCGTTTTCGTTTTCGTTTTTGTTTTCTTTTTTGTTTTCGTTTTCGTTTTCGTTTTTGTTTTCTTTTTTGTTTTCGTGTTTGTTTTTGTTTTCGTTTTTGTTTTCGTTTTTGTTTTCGTTTTTGTTTTCGTTTTTGTTTGTGTTTTTGTTTTCGTTTTTGTTTTCGTTTTTGTTTTCGTTTTTGTTTTCGTTTTTGTTTTCGTTTTTGTTTTCGTTTTTGTTTTCGTGTTTGTTTTCGTTTTTGTTTTCGTTTTTGTTTTCCTTTTCGTTTTTGTTTGTGTTTTTGTTTTCGTTTTTGTTTTCGTTTTTGTTTTCGTTTTTGTTTTCGTTTTTGTTTTCGTTTTTGTTTTCGTTTTTGTTTTTGTTTTCGTTTTTGTCTTAATTGGTTTTTGTTTGTACGAGACTAAGTCCAGCGGCATAATGCTCTTCGATCGCACACGACCAAGTCCAGCGGCGTGTCGCTCCTAGGGCTGTTGCGAATACTTAAAAGTCCCTACGGTCAAAATCATTGGGTTGCGACTCACCTTTACGAGTTGCTCGCTCGCTGCGCTCGCTCGGAATGTTATAGCCTTACCTAAAACCAATCCACCTTGCGTTCGTTTTTCGAAAAGACCGCGATTTTCCGATAATTTACAGACGCGCGGGATCGGTTTTGAGGTTAGGCTAGTTTTATAAGAGCGAGCGAAGCGAGCGAGAAGCTACATCAATTCCCGCGCTATAGTTATATATCAAATGTTCTTTACTAACAATTCTCACCGATCGAAAGAAAGTTTCTGATTTGATAGAAGAATAACAGATATGTTTCGCTAGGTACGCGATTCGTGCTGATCGATGTATCTCGATGATGTTGTTGTTTTCGTTTTTGTTTTCGTTTTTGTTTTCGTTTTTGTTTTCGTTTTTGTTTTCGTTTTTGTTTTCGTGTTTGTTTTCGTTTTTGTTTTCTTTTTTGTTTTCGTTTTTGTTTTCGTGTTTGTTTTCGTTTTTGTTTTCGTTTTTGTTTTCTTTTTTGTTTTCGTTTTTGTTTTCGTTTTTGTTTTCGTTTTTGTTTTCGTTTTTGTTTTTGTTTTCGTTTTTGTTTTCGTTTTTGATTTCGTTTTTGTTTTCGTTTTTGTTTTCGTTTTTGTTTTCGTTTTTGTTTTCGTTTTTGTTTTCTTTTTTGTTTTCGTTTTTGTTTTCGTTTTTGTTTTCGTTTTTGTTTTCGTTTTTGTTTTCGTTTTTGTTTTCGTTTTTGTTTTCGTTTTTGTTTTCGTTTTTGTTTTTGTTTTCGTTTTTGTTTTCGTTTTTGATTTCGTTTTTGTTTTCGTTTTTGTTTTCGTTTTTGTTTTCGTTTTTGTTTTCGTTTTTGTTTTCGTTTTTGTTTTCGTTTTTGTTTTCGTTTTTGTTTTCGTTTTTGTTTTCGTTTTTGTTTTCGTTTTTGTTTTCGTTTTTGTTTTCGTTTTTGTTTTTGTTTTCGTTTTTGTTTTCGTTTTTGTTTTTGTTTTCCTTTTCGTTTTTGTTTGTGTTTTTGTTTTCGTTTTTGTTTTCGTTTTTGTTTTCGTTTTTGTTTTCGTTTTTGTTTTCGTTTTTGTTTTCGTTTTTGTTTTCGTGTTTGTTTTCGTTTTTGTTTTCGTTTTTGTTTTCGTTTTTGTTTTTGTTTTCGTTTTTGTTTTTGTTTTCGTTTTTGTTTTTGTTTTTGTCCTTGTTTCTGTCCTTGTCTTTGTCTTAATTGGTTTTTGTTTGTACGAGACTAAGTCCAGCGGCATAATGCTCTTCGATCGCACACGACCAAGTCCAGCGGCGTGTCGCTCCTAGGGCTGTTGCGAATACTTAAAAGTCCCTACGGTCAAAATCATTGGGTTGCGACTCACCTTTACGAGTTGCTCGCTCGCTGCGCTCGCTCGGAATGTTATAGCCTTACCTAAAACCAATCCACCTTGCGTTCGTTTTTCGAAAAGACCGCGATTTTCCGATAATTTACAGACGCGCGGGATCGGTTTTGAGGTTAGGCTAGTTTTATAAGAGCGAGCGAAGCGAGCGAGAAGCTACATCAATTCCCGCGCTATAGTTATATATCAAATGTTCTTTACTAACAATTCTCACCGATCGAAAGAAAGTTTCTGATTTGATAGAAGAATAACAGATATGTTTCGCTAGGTACGCGATTCGTGCTGATCGATGTATCTCGATGATGTTTTTGTTTTCGTTTTTGTTTTCGTTTTTGTTTTCGTTTTTGTTTTCGTTTTTGTTTTCGTTTTCGTTTTCGTTTTTGTTTTCGTGTTTGTTTTCGTTTTTGTTTTCGTTTTCGTTTTCGTTTTTGTTTTCGTTTTTGTTTTCGTTTTTGTTTTCGTTTTTGTTTTCGTTTTTGTTTTCGTTTTTGTTTTCGTTTTTGTTTTCGTTTTTGTTTTCGTTTTTGATTTCGTTTTTGTTTTCGTTTTTGTTTTCGTTTTTGTTTTCGTGTTTGTTTTCGTTTTTGTTTTCGTTTTTGTTTTCGTTTTTGTTTTTGTTTTCGTTTTTGTTTTCGTTTTTGTTTTTGTTTTCCTTTTCGTTTTTGTTTGTGTTTTTGTTTTTGTCCTTGTTTCTGTCCTTGTCTTTGTCTTAATTGGTTTTTGTTTGTACGAGACTAAGTCCAGCGGCATAATGCTCTTCGATCGCACACGACCAAGTCCAGCGGCGTGTCGCTCCTAGGGCTGTTGCGAATACTTAAAAGTCCCTACGGTCAAAATCATTGGGTTGCGACTCACCTTTACGAGTTGCTCGCTCGCTGCGCTCGCTCGGAATGTTATAGCCTTACCTAAAACCAATCCACCTTGCGTTCGTTTTTCGAAAAGACCGCGATTTTCCGATAATTTACAGACGCGCGGGATCGGTTTTGAGGTTAGGCTAGTTTTATAAGAGCGAGCGAAGCGAGCGAGAAGCTACATCAATTCCCGCGCTATAGTTATATATCAAATGTTCTTTACTAACAATTCTCACCGATCGAAAGAAAGTTTCTGATTTGATAGAAGAATAACAGATATGTTTCGCTAGGTACGCGATTCGTGCTGATCGATGTATCTCGATGATGTTTTTGTTTTCGTTTTTGTTTTCGTTTTTGTTTTCGTTTTTGATTTCGTTTTTGTTTTCATTTTGTTTTCGTTTTTGCTTTCGTTTTCGTTTTTGTTTTCGTTTTTGTTTTCGTTTTTGTTTTCGTTTTTGTTTTCGTTTTTGTTTTCGTTTTTGTTTTCGTTTTTGTTTTCGTTTTTGTTTTCGTTTTTGTTTTTGTTTTCGTTTTTGTTTTCGTTTTTGTTTTTGTTTTCCTTTTCGTTTTTGTTTGCGTTTTTGTTTTCGTTTTTGTTTTCGTTTTCGTTTTCGTTTTCGTTTTCGTTTTCGTTTTCGTTTTCGTTTTCGTTTTCGTTTTCGTTTTCGTTTTCGTTTTCGTTTTCGTTTTCGTTTTCGTTTTCGTTTTCGTTTTCGTTTTCGTTTTCGTTTTCGTTTTCGTTTTCGTTTTCGTTTTCGTTTTCGTTTTCGTTTTCGTTTTCGTTTTCGTTTTCGTTTTCGTTTTCGTTTTCGTTTTCGTTTTCGTTTTCGTTTTCGTTTTCGTTTTCGTTTTCGTTTTCGTTTTCGTTTTCGTTTTCGTTTTCGTTTTCGTTTTCGTTTTCGTTTTCGTTTTCGTTTTCGTTTTCGTTTTCGTTTTCGTTTTCGTTTTCGTTTTCGTTTTCGTTTTCGTTTTCGTTTTCGTTTTCGTTTTCGTTTTCGTTTTCGTTTTCGTTTTCGTTTTCGTTTTCGTTTTCGTTTTCGTTTTCGTTTTCGTTTTCGTTTTCGTTTTCGTTTTCGTTTTCGTTTTCGTTTTCGTTTTCGTTTTCGTTTTCGTTTTCGTTTTCGTTTTCGTTTTCGTTTTCGTTTTCGTTTTCGTTTTCGTTTTCGTTTTCGTTTTCGTTTTCGTTTTCGTTTTCGTTTTCGTTTTCGTTTTCGTTTTCGTTTTCGTTTTCGTTTTCGTTTTCGTTTTCGTTTTCGTTTTCGTTTTCGTTTTCGTTTTCGTTTTCGTTTTCGTTTTCGTTTTCGTTTTCGTTTTCGTTTTCGTTTTCGTTTTCGTTTTCGTTTTCGTTTTCGTTTTCGTTTTCGTTTTCGTTTTCGTTTTCGTTTTCGTTTTCGTTTTCGTTTTCGTTTTCGTTTTCGTTTTCGTTTTCGTTTTCGTTTTCGTTTTCGTTTTCGTTTTCGTTTTCGTTTTCGTTTTCGTTTTCGTTTTCGTTTTCGTTTTCGTTTTCGTTTTCGTTTTCGTTTTCGTTTTCGTTTTCGTTTTCGTTTTCGTTTTCGTTTTCGTTTTCGTTTTCGTTTTCGTTTTCGTTTTCGTTTTCGTTTTCGTTTTCGTTTTCGTTTTCGTTTTCGTTTTCGTTTTCGTTTTCGTTTTCGTTTTCGTTTTCGTTTTCGTTTTCGTTTTCGTTTTCGTTTTCGTTTTCGTTTTCGTTTTCGTTTTCGTTTTCGTTTTCGTTTTCGTTTTCGTTTTCGTTTTCGTTTTCGTTTTCGTTTTCGTTTTCGTTTTCGTTTTCGTTTTCGTTTTCGTTTTCGTTTTCGTTTTCGTTTTCGTTTTCGTTTTCGTTTTCGTTTTCGTTTTCGTTTTCGTTTTCGTTTTCGTTTTCGTTTTCGTTTTCGTTTTCGTTTTCGTTTTCGTTTTCGTTTTCGTTTTCGTTTTCGTTTTCGTTTTCGTTTTCGTTTTCGTTTTCGTTTTCGTTTTCGTTTTCGTTTTCGTTTTCGTTTTCGTTTTCGTTTTCGTTTTCGTTTTCGTTTTCGTTTTCGTTTTCGTTTTCGTTTTCGTTTTCGTTTTCGTTTTCGTTTTCGTTTTCGTTTTCGTTTTCGTTTTCGTTTTCGTTTTCGTTTTCGTTTTCGTTTTCGTTTTCGTTTTCGTTTTCGTTTTCGTTTTCGTTTTCGTTTTCGTTTTCGTTTTCGTTTTCGTTTTCGTTTTCGTTTTCGTTTTCGTTTTCGTTTTCGTTTTCGTTTTCGTTTTCGTTTTCGTTTTCGTTTTCGTTTTCGTTTTCGTTTTCGTTTTCGTTTTCGTTTTCGTTTTCGTTTTCGTTTTCGTTTTCGTTTTCGTTTTCGTTTTCGTTTTCGTTTTCGTTTTCGTTTTCGTTTTCGTTTTCGTTTTCGTTTTCGTTTTCGTTTTCGTTTTCGTTTTCGTTTTCGTTTTCGTTTTCGTTTTCGTTTTCGTTTTCGTTTTCGTTTTCGTTTTCGTTTTCGTTTTCGTTTTCGTTTTCGTTTTCGTTTTCGTTTTCGTTTTCGTTTTCGTTTTCGTTTTCGTTTTCGTTTTCGTTTTCGTTTTCGTTTTCGTTTTCGTTTTCGTTTTCGTTTTCGTTTTCGTTTTCGTTTTCGTTTTCGTTTTCGTTTTCGTTTTCGTTTTCGTTTTCGTTTTCGTTTTCGTTTTCGTTTTCGTTTTCGTTTTCGTTTTCGTTTTCGTTTTCGTTTTCGTTTTCGTTTTCGTTTTCGTTTTCGTTTTCGTTTTCGTTTTCGTTTTCGTTTTCGTTTTCGTTTTCGTTTTCGTTTTCGTTTTCGTTTTCGTTTTCGTTTTCGTTTTCGTTTTCGTTTTCGTTTTCGTTTTCGTTTTCGTTTTCGTTTTCGTTTTCGTTTTCGTTTTCGTTTTCGTTTTCGTTTTCGTTTTCGTTTTCGTTTTCGTTTTCGTTTTCGTTTTCGTTTTCGTTTTCGTTTTCGTTTTCGTTTTCGTTTTCGTTTTCGTTTTCGTTTTCGTTTTCGTTTTCGTTTTCGTTTTCGTTTTCGTTTTCGTTTTCGTTTTCGTTTTCGTTTTCGTTTTCGTTTTCGTTTTCGTTTTCGTTTTCGTTTTCGTTTTCGTTTTCGTTTTCGTTTTCGTTTTCGTTTTCGTTTTCGTTTTCGTTTTCGTTTTCGTTTTCGTTTTCGTTTTCGTTTTCGTTTTCGTTTTCGTTTTCGTTTTCGTTTTCGTTTTCGTTTTCGTTTTCGTTTTCGTTTTCGTTTTCGTTTTCGTTTTCGTTTTCGTTTTCGTTTTCGTTTTCGTTTTCGTTTTCGTTTTCGTTTTCGTTTTCGTTTTCGTTTTCGTTTTCGTTTTCGTTTTCGTTTTCGTTTTCGTTTTCGTTTTCGTTTTCGTTTTCGTTTTCGTTTTCGTTTTCGTTTTCGTTTTCGTTTTCGTTTTCGTTTTCGTTTTCGTTTTCGTTTTCGTTTTCGTTTTCGTTTTCGTTTTCGTTTTCGTTTTCGTTTTCGTTTTCGTTTTCGTTTTCGTTTTCGTTTTCGTTTTCGTTTTCGTTTTCGTTTTCGTTTTCGTTTTCGTTTTCGTTTTCGTTTTCGTTTTCGTTTTCGTTTTCGTTTTCGTTTTCGTTTTCGTTTTCGTTTTCGTTTTCGTTTTCGTTTTCGTTTTCGTTTTCGTTTTCGTTTTCGTTTTCGTTTTCGTTTTCGTTTTCGTTTTCGTTTTCGTTTTCGTTTTCGTTTTCGTTTTCGTTTTCGTTTTCGTTTTCGTTTTCGTTTTCGTTTTCGTTTTCGTTTTCGTTTTCGTTTTCGTTTTCGTTTTCGTTTTCGTTTTCGTTTTCGTTTTCGTTTTCGTTTTCGTTTTCGTTTTCGTTTTCGTTTTCGTTTTCGTTTTCGTTTTCGTTTTCGTTTTCGTTTTCGTTTTCGTTTTCGTTTTCGTTTTCGTTTTCGTTTTCGTTTTCGTTTTCGTTTTCGTTTTCGTTTTCGTTTTCGTTTTCGTTTTCGTTTTCGTTTTCGTTTTCGTTTTCGTTTTCGTTTTCGTTTTTGTTTTCGTTTTTGTTTTCGTTTTCGTTTTCGTTTTCGTTTTCGTTTTCGTTTTTGTTTTCGTTTTTGTTTTCGTTTTTGTTTTCGTTTTTGTTTTCGTTTTTGTTTTCGTTTTTGTTTTCGTTTTTGTTTTCGTTTTTGTTTTCGTTTTTGTTTTCGTTTTTGTTTTTGTTTTCCTTTTCGTTTTTGTTTGTGTTTTTGTTTTTGTCCTTGTTTCTGTCCTTGTCTTTGTCTTAATTGGTTTTTGTTTGTACGAGACTAAGTCCAGCGGCATAATGCTCTTCGATCGCACACGACCAAGTCCAGCGGCGTGTCGCTCCTAGGGCTGTTGCGAATACTTAAAAGTCCCTACGGTCAAAATCATTGGGTTGCGACTCACCTTTACGAGTTGCTCGCTCGCTGCGCTCGCTCGGAATGTTATAGCCTTACCTAAAACCAATCCACCTTGCGTTCGTTTTTCGAAAAGACCGCGATTTTCCGATAATTTACAGACGCGCGGGATCGGTTTTGAGGTTAGGCTAGTTTTATAAGAGCGAGCGAAGCGAGCGAGAAGCTACATCAATTCCCGCGCTATAGTTATATATCAAATGTTCTTTACTAACAATTCTCACCGATCGAAAGAAAGTTTCTGATTTGATAGAAGAATAACAGATATGTTTCGCTAGGTACGCGATTCGTGCTGATCGATGTATCTCGATGATGTTTTTGTTTTCGTTTTTGTTTTCGTTTTTGTTTTCGTTTTTGTTTTCGTTTTTCTTTTCGTGTTTGTTTTCGTTTTTGTTTTCGTTTTTGTTTTCTTTTTTGTTTTCGTTTTTGTTTTCGTTTTTGTTTTCGTTTTTGTTTTCGTTTTTGTTTTTGTTTTCGTTTTTGTTTTCGTTTTTGATTTCGTTTTTGTTTTCGTTTTTCTTTTCGTTTTTGTTTTCGTTTTTGTTTTTGTTTTCGTTTTTGTTTTCGTTTTTGATTTCGTTTTTGTTTTCGTTTTTGTTTTCGTTTTTGTTTTCGTTTTTGTTTTCGTTTTTGTTTTCGTTTTTGTTTTCGTTTTTGTTTTCGTTTTTGTTTTCGTTTTTGTTTTCGTTTTTGTTTTCGTTTTTGTTTTCGTTTTTGTTTTCGTTTTTGTTTTTGTTTTCGTTTTTGTTTTCGTTTTTGTTTTTGTTTTCCTTTTCGTTTTTGTTTGTGTTTTTGTTTTCGTTTTTGTTTTCGTTTTTGTTTTCGTTTTTGTTTTCGTTTTTGTTTTCGTTTTTGTTTTCGTTTTTGTTTTCGTGTTTGTTTTCGTTTTTGTTTTCGTTTTTGTTTTCGTTTTTGTTTTCGTTTTTGTTTTTGTTTTCGTTTTTGTTTTCGTTTTTGTTTTTGTTTTCCTTTTCGTTTTTGTTTGTGTTTTTGTTTTTGTCCTTGTTTCTGTCCTTGTCTTTGTCTTAATTGGTTTTGTTTGTACGAGACTAAGTCCAGCGGCATAATGCTCTTCGATCGCACACGACCAAGTCCAGCGGCGTGTCGCTCCTAGGGCTGTTGCGAATACTTAAAAGTCCCTACTGGGTTGCGACTCACCTTTACGAGTTGCTCGCTCGCTGCGCTCGCTCGGAATGTTATAGCCTTACCTAAAACCAATCCACCTTGCGTTCGTTTTTCGAAAAGACCGCGATTTTCCGATAATTTACAGACGCGCGGGATCGGTTTTGAGGTTAGGCTAGTTTTATAAGAGCGAGCGAAGCGAGCGAGAAGCTACATCAATTCCCGCGCTATAGTTATATATCAAATGTTCTTTACTAACAATTCTCACCGATCGAAAGAAAGTTTCTGATTTGATAGAAGAATAACAGATATGTTTCGCTAGGTACGCGATTCGTGCTGATCGATGTATCTCGATGATGTTTTTGTTTTCGTTTTTGTTTTCGTTTTTGTTTTCGTTTTTGTTTTCGTTTTTGTTTTCGTTTTTGTTTATGTTTTCGTTTTTGTTTTCGTTTTTGATTTCGTTTTCGTTTTCGTTTTCGTTTTCGTTTTCGTTTTCGTTTTCGTTTTCCTTTTCGTTTTTGTTTGTGTTTTTGTTTTCGTTTTTGTTTTCGTTTTTGTTTTCGTTTTTGTTTTCGTTTTTGTTTTCGTTTTTGTTTTCGTTTTTGTTTTCGTGTTTGTTTTCGTTTTTGTTTTCGTTTTTGTTTTCGTTTTTGTTTTCGTTTTTGTTTTCGTTTTTGTTTTCGTTTTTGTTTTCGTTTTTGTTTTCGTGTTTGTTTTCGTTTTTGTTTTCGTTTTTGTTTTCGTTTTTGTTTTCGTTTTTGTTTTCGTTTTTGTTTTCGTTTTTGTTTTCGTTTTTGTTTTCGTTTTTGTTTATGTTTTCGTTTTTGTTTTCGTTTTTGTTTTCGTTTTTGTTTTCGTTTTTGTTTTCGTTTTTGTTTTCGTTTTTGTTTTCGTTTTTGTTTTCGTGTTTGTTTTCGTTTTTGTTTTCGTTTTTGTTTTCGTTTTTGTTTTTGTTTTCGTTTTTGTTTTTGTTTTTGTCCTTGTTTCTGTCCTTGTCTTTGTCTTAATTGGTTTTTGTTTGTACGAGACTAAGTCCAGCGGCATAATGCTCTTCGATCGCACACGACCAAGTCCAGCGGCGTGTCGCTCCTAGGGCTGTTGCGAATACTTAAAAGTCCCTACGGTCAAAATCATTGGGTTGCGACTCACCTTTACGAGTTGCTCGCTCGCTGCGCTCGCTCGGAATGTTATAGCCTTACCTAAAACCAATCCACCTTGCGTTCGTTTTTCGAAAAGACCGCGATTTTCCGATAATTTACAGACGCGCGGGATCGGTTTTGAGGTTAGGCTAGTTTTATAAGAGCGAGCGAAGCGAGCGAGAAGCTACATCAATTCCCGCGCTATAGTTATATATCAAATGTTCTTTACTAACAATTCTCACCGATCGAAAGAAAGTTTCTGATTTGATAGAAGAATAACAGATATGTTTCGCTAGGTACGCGATTCGTGCTGATCGATGTATCTCGATGATGTTTTTGTTTTCGTTTTTGTTTTCGTTTTTGTTTTCGTTTTTGTTTTCGTTTTTGTTTTCTTTTTTGTTTTCGTTTTTGTTTTCGTTTTTGTTTTCGTTTTTGTTTTCGTGTTTGTTTTCGTTTTTGTTTTCGTTTTTGTTTTCGTTTTTGTTTTCGTTTTTGTTTTCGTTTTTGTTTTCGTTTTTGTTTTTGTTTTCGTTTTTGTTTTCGTTTTTGTTTTCGTTTTTGTTTTCGTTTTTGTTTTCGTTTTTGTTTTCGTTTTTGTTTTCGTTTTTGTTTTCGTGTTTGTTTTCGTTTTTGTTTTCGTTTTTGTTTTCGTTTTTGTTTTCGTTTTTGTTTTCGTTTTTGTTTTCGTTTTTGTTTTTGTCCTTGTTTCTGTCCTTGTCTTTGTCTTAATTGGTTTTTGTTTGTACGAGACTAAGTCCAGCGGCATAATGCTCTTCGATCGCACACGACCAAGTCCAGCGGCGTGTCGGTCCTAGGGCTGTTGCGAATACTTAAAAGTCCCTACGGTCAAAATCATTGGGTTGCGACTCACCTTTACGAGTTGCTCGCTCGCTGCGCTCGCTCGGAATGTTATAGCCTTACCTAAAACCAATCCACCTTGCGTTCGTTTTTCGAAAAGACCGCGATTTTCCGATAATTTACAGACGCGCGGGATCGGTTTTGAGGTTAGGCTAGTTTTATAAGAGCGAGCGAAGCGAGCGAGAAGCTACATCAATTCCCGCGCTATAGTTATATATCAAATGTTCTTTACTAACACTTCTCACCGATCGAAAGAAAGTTTCTGATTTGATAGAAGAATAACAGATATGTTTCGCTAGGTACGCGATTCGTGCTGATCGATGTATCTCGATGATGTTTTTGTTTTCGTTTTTGTTTTCGTTTTTGTTTTCGTTTTTGTTTTCGTTTTTGTTTTCTTTTTTGTTTTCGTTTTTGTTTTCGTTTTTGTTTTCGTTTTTGTTTTCGTGTTTGTTTTCGTTTTTGTTTTCGTTTTCGTTTTCGTTTTCGTTTTCGTTTTCGTTTTCGTTTTCGTTTTCGTTTTCGTTTTTGTTTTCGTTTTTGTTTTCGTTTTTGTTTTCGTTTTTGTTTTCGTTTTTGTTTTCGTTTTTGATTTCGTTTTTGTTTTCGTTTTTGTTTTCTTTTTTGTTTTCGTTTTTGTTTTCGTTTTTGTTTTCGTTTTTGTTTTTGTTTTCCTTTTCGTTTTTGTTTGTGTTTTTGTTTTCGTTTTTGTTTTCGTTTTTGTTTTCGTTTTTGTTTTCGTTTTTGTTTTCGTTTTTGTTTTCGTGTTTGATTTCGTTTTTGTTTTCGTTTTTGTTTTCGTTTTTGTTTTTGTTTTCGTTTTTGTTTTCGTTTTTGTTTTTGTTTTCCTTTTCGTTTTTGTTTGTGTTTTTGTTTTCGTTTTTGTTTTCGTTTTTGTTTTCGTTTTTGTTTTCGTTTTTGTTTTCGTTTTTGTTTTCGTGTTTGTTTTCGTTTTTGTTTTCGTTTTTGTTTTCGTTTTTGTTTTCGTTTTTGTTTTCGTTTTTGTTTTCGTTTTTGTTTTCGTGTTTGTTTTCGTTTTTGTTTTCGTTTTTGTTTTTGTTTTCCTTTTCGTTTTTGTTTGTGTTTTTGTTTTCGTTTTTGTTTTCGTTTTTGTTTTCGTTTTTGTTTTCGTTTTTGTTTTCGTTTTTGTTTTCGTGTTTGTTTTCGTTTTTGTTTTCGTTTTTGTTTTCGTTTTTGTTTTTGTTTTCGTTTTTGTTTTCGTTTTTGTTTTTGTTTTCCTTTTCGTTTTTGTTTGTGTTTTTGTTTTCGTTTTTGTTTTCGTTTTTGTTTTCGTTTTTGTTTTCGTTTTTGTTTTCGTGTTTGTTTTCGATTTTGTTTTCGTTTTTGTTTTCGTTTTTGTTTTCGTTTTTGTTTTCGTTTTTGTTTTCGTTTTTGTTTTCGTTTTTGTTTTCGTGTTTGTTTTCGTTTTTGTTTTCGTTTTTGTTTTCGTTTTTGTTTTCGTTTTTGTTTTCGTTTTTGTTTTCGTTTTTGTTTTCGTTTTTGTTTTCGTTTTTGTTTTCGTTTTTGTTTTCGTTTTTGTTTTCGTTTTTGTTTTCTTTTTTGTTTTCGTTTTCTTTTTCGTTTTTGTTTTTTTTTTTGTTTTCGTGTTTGTTTTTGTTTTCGTTTTTGTTTTCGTTTTTGTTTTCGTTTTTGTTTTCGTTTTTGTTTTCGTTTTTGTTTTCGTGTTTGTTTTCGTTTTTGTTTTCGTTTTTGTTTTCTTTTTTGTTTTCGTTTTTGTTTTCGTTTTTGTTTTCTTTTTTGTTTTCGTTTTTGTTTTCGTTTTTGTTTTCGTTTTTGTTTTCGTTTTTGTTTTCGTTTTTGTTTTCGTGTTTGTTTTCGTTTTTGTTTTCGTTTTTGTTTTCTTTTTTGTTTTCGTTTTTTTTTTTGTGTTTGTTTTCGTTTTTGTTTTCGTTTTTGTTTTCTTTTTTGTTTTCGTTTTTGTTTTCGTTTTTGTTTTTTGTTTTCGTTTTTGTTTTCGTTTTCGTTTTCGTTTTCGTTTTTGTTTTCGTTTTTGTTTTCGTTTTTGTTTTCGTTTTTGTTTTCGTTTTTGTTTTCGTTTTTGTTTTCGTTTTTGTTTTTGTTTTCGTTTTTGTTTTCGTTTTTGTTTTCGTTTTTGTTTTCGTTTTTGTTTTCGTTTTTGTTTTCGTGTTTGTTTTCGTTTTTGTTTTCGTTTTTGTTTTCGTTTTTGTTTTTGTTTTCTTTTTTGTTTTCGTTTTTGTTTTCGTTTTTGTTTTCTTTTTTGTTTTCGTTTTTGTTTTCGTTTTTGTTTTCGTTTTTGTTTTCGTTTTTGTTTTCGTTTTTGTTTTCGTGTTTGTTTTCGTTTTTGTTTTCGTTTTTGTTTTCGTTTTTGTTTTTGTTTCCGTTTTTGTTTTTGTTTTTGTCCTTGTTTCTGTCCTTGTCTTTGTCTTAATTGGTTTTTGTTTGTACGAGACTAAGTCCAGCGGCATAATGCTCTTCGATCGCACACGACCAAGTCCAGCGGCGTGTCGCTCCTAGGGCTGTTGCGAATACTTAAAAGTCCCTACGGTCAAAATCATTGGGTTGCGACTCACCTTTACGAGTTGCTCGCTCGCTGCGCTCGCTCGGAATGTTATAGCCTTACCTAAAACCAATCCACCTTGCGTTCGTTTTTCGAAAAGACCGCGATTTTCCGATAATTTACAGACGCGCGGGATCGGTTTTGAGGTTAGGCTAGTTTTATAAGAGCGAGCGAAGCGAGCGAGAAGCTACATCAATTCCCGCGCTATAGTTATATATCAAATGTTCTTTACTAACAATTCTCACCGATCGAAAGAAAGTTTCTGATTTGATAGAAGAATAACAGATATGTTTCGCTAGGTACGCGATTCGTGCTGATCGATGTATCTCGATGATGTTTTTGTTTTCGTTTTTGTTTTCGTTTTTGTTTTCGTTTTTGTTTTCGTTTTTGTTTTCTTTTTTGTTTTCGTTTTTGTTTTTGTTTGTGTTTTTGTTTTCGTTTTTGTTTTCGTTTTTGTTTTCGTTTTTGTTTTCGTTTTTGTTTTCGTTTTTGTTTTCGTGTTTGTTTTCGTTTTTGTTTTCGTTTTTGTTTTCTTTTTTGTTTTCGTTTTTGTTTTCGTTTTTGTTTTCGTTTTTGTTTTTGTTTTCCTTTTCGTTTTTGTTTGTGTTTTTGTTTTCGTTTTTGTTTTCGTTTTTGTTTTCGTTTTTGTTTTCGTTTTTGTTTTCGTTTTTGTTTTCGTGTTTGTTTTCGTTTTTGTTTTCGTTTTTGTTTTCGTTTTTGTTTTTGTTTTCGTTTTTGTTTTCGTTTTTGTTTTTGTTTTCCTTTTCGTTTTTGTTTGTGTTTTTGTTTTCGTTTTTGTTTTCGTTTTTGTTTTCGTTTTTGTTTTCGTTTTTGTTTTCGTTTTTGTTTTCGTGTTTGTTTTCGTTTTTGTTTTCGTTTTTGTTTTCGTTTTTGTTTTCGTTTTTGTTTTCGTTTTTGTTTTCGTTTTTGTTTTCGTGTTTGTTTTCGTTTTTGTTTTCGTTTTTGTTTTTGTTTTCCTTTTCGTTTTTGTTTGTGTTTTTGTTTTCGTTTTTGTTTTCGTTTTTGTTTTCGTTTTTGTTTTCGTTTTTGTTTTCGTGTTTGTTTTCGTTTTTGTTTTCGTTTTTGTTTTCGTTTTTGTTTTTGTTTTCGTTTTTGTTTTCGTTTTTGTTTTTGTTTTCCTTTTCGTTTTTGTTTTTGTTTTTGTTTTCGTTTTTGTTTTCGTTTTTGTTTTCGTTTTTGTTTTCGTTTTTGTTTTCGTTTTTGTTTTCGTGTTTGTTTTCGTTTTTGTTTTCGTTTTTGTTTTCGTTTTTGTTTTCGTTTTTGTTTTCGTTTTTGTTTTCGTTTTTGTTTTCGTTTTTGTTTTTGTTTTCGTTTTTGTTTTCGTTTTTGTTTTTGTTTTCCTTTTCGTTTTTGTTTGTGTTTTTGTTTTCGTTTTTGTTTTCGTTTTTGTTTTCGTTTTTGTTTTCGTTTTTGTTTTCGTTTTTGTTTTCGTTTTTGTTTTCGTGTTTGTTTTCGTTTTTGTTTTCGTTTTTGTTTTCGTTTTTGTTTTTTTTTTTTTTTTTGTTTTCGTTTTTGTTTTCGTTTTTGTTTTCTTTTTTGTTTTCGTTTTTGTTTTCGTTTTTGTTTTCGTTTTTGTTTTCGTTTTTGTTTTCGTTTTTGTTTTCGTTTTTGTTTTCGTTTTTGTTTTCGTTTTTGTTTTTGTTTTCCTTTTCGTTTTTGTTTGTGTTTTTGTTTTTGTCCTTGTTTCTGTCCTTGTCTTTGTCTTAATTGGTTTTTGTTTGTACGATACTAAGTCCAGCGGCATAATGCTCTTCGATCGCACACGACCAAGTCCAGCGGCGTGTCGCTCCTAGGGCTGTTGCGAATACTTAAAAGTCCCTACGGTCAAAATCATTGGGTTGCGACTCACCTTTACGAGTTGCTCGCTCGCTGCGCTCGCTCGGAATGTTATAGCCTTACCTAAAACCAATCCACCTTGCGTTCGTTTTTCGAAAAGACCGCGATTTTCCGATAATTTACAGACGCGCGGGATCGGTTTTGAGGTTAGGCTAGTTTTATAAGAGCGAGCGAAGCGAGCGAGAAGCTACATCAATTCCCGCGCTATAGTTATATATCAAATGTTCTTTACTAACAATTCTCACCGATCGAAAGAAAGTTTCTGATTTGATAGAAGAATAACAGATATGTTTCGCTAGGTACGCGATTCGTGCTGATCGATGTATCTCGATGATGTTTTTGTTTTCGTTTTTGTTTTCGTTTTTGTTTTCGTTTTTGTTTTCGTTTTTGTTTTCTTTTTTGTTTTCGTTTTTGTTTTCGTTTTTGTTTTCGTTTTTGTTTTCGTGTTTGTTTTCGTTTTTGTTTTCGTTTTCGTTTTCGTTTTCGTTTTCGTTTTCGTTTTCGTTTTCGTTTTCGTTTTCGTTTTCGTTTTTGTTTTCGTTTTTGTTTTCGTTTTTGTTTTCGTTTTTGTTTTCGTTTTTGTTTTCGTTTTTGATTTCGTTTTTGTTTTCGTTTTTGTTTTCTTTTTTGTTTTCGTTTTTGTTTTCGTTTTTGTTTTCGTTTTTGTTTTCCTTTTCGTTTTTGTTTGTGTTTTTGTTTTCGTTTTTGTTTTCGTTTTTGTTTTCGTTTTTGTTTTCGTTTTTGTTTTCGTTTTTGTTTTCGTGTTTGTTTTCGTTTTTGTTTTCGTTTTTGTTTTCGTTTTTGTTTTTGTTTTCGTTTTTGTTTTCGTTTTTGTTTTTGTTTTCCTTTTCGTTTTTGTTTGTGTTTTTGTTTTCGTTTTTGTTTTCGTTTTTGTTTTCGTTTTTGTTTTCGTTTTTGTTTTCGTTTTTGTTTTCGTGTTTGTTTTCGTTTTTGTTTTCGTTTTTGTTTTCGTTTTTGTTTTCGTTTTTGTTTTCGTTTTTGTTTTCGTTTTTGTTTTCGTGTTTGTTTTCGTTTTTGTTTTCGTTTTTGTTTTTGTTTTCCTTTTCGTTTTTGTTTGTGTTTTTGTTTTCGTTTTTGTTTTCGTTTTTGTTTTCGTTTTTGTTTTCGTTTTTGTTTTCGTTTTTGTTTTTGTTTTCGTTTTTGTTTTCGTTTTTGTTTTCGTTTTTGTTTTTGTTTTCGTTTTTGTTTTCGTTTTTGTTTTTGTTTTCCTTTTCGTTTTTGTTTGTGTTTTTGTTTTCGTTTTTGTTTTCGTTTTTGTTTTCGTTTTTGTTTTCGTTTTTGTTTTCGTTTTTGTTTTCGTGTTTGTTTTCGTTTTCGTTTTCGTTTTTGTTTTCGTTTTTGTTTTCGTTTTTGTTTTCGTTTTTGTTTTCGTTTTTGTTTTCGTTTTTGTTTTCGTTTTTGTTTTTGTTTTCGTTTTTGTTTTCGTTTTTGTTTTCGTTTTTGTTTTCGTTTTTGTTTTTGTTTTCGTTTTTGTTTTCGTTTTTGTTTTTGTTTTCCTTTTCGTTTTTGTTTGTGTTTTTGTTTTCGTTTTTGTTTTCGTTTTTGTTTTCGTTTTTGTTTTCGTTTTTGTTTTCGTTTTTGTTTTCGTTTTTGTTTTCGTGTTTGTTTTCGTTTTTGTTTTCGTTTTTGTTTTCGTTTTTGTTTTTGTTTTCTTTTTTGTTTTCGTTTTTGTTTTCGTTTTTGTTTTCTTTTTTGTTTTCGTTTTTGTTTTCGTTTTTGTTTTCGTTTTTGTTTTCGTTTTTGTTTTCGTTTTTGTTTTCGTTTTTGTTTTCGTTTTTGTTTTCGTTTTTGTTTTTGTTTTCCTTTTCGTTTTTGTTTTTGTTTTTGTTTTTGTCCTTGTTTCTGTCCTTGTCTTTGTCTTAATTGGTTTTTGTTTGTACGAGACTAAGTCCAGCGGCATAATGCTCTTCGATCGCACACGACCAAGTCCAGCGGCGTGTCGGTCCTAGGGCTGTTGCGAATACTTAAAAGTCCCTACGGTCAAAATCATTGGGTTGCGACTCACCTTTACGAGTTGCTCGCTCGCTGCGCTCGCTCGGAATGTTATAGCCTTACCTAAAACCAATCCACCTTGCGTTCGTTTTTCGAAAAGACCGCGATTTTCCGATAATTTACAGACGCGCGGGATCGGTTTTGAGGTTAGGCTAGTTTTATAAGAGCGAGCGAAGCGAGCGAGAAGCTACATCAATTCCCGCGCTATAGTTATATATCAAATGTTCTTTACTAACAATTCTCACCGATCGAAAGAAAGTTTCTGATTTGATAGAAGAATAACAGATATGTTTCGCTAGGTACGCGATTCGTGCTGATCGATGTATCTCGATGATGTTTTTGTTTTCGTTTTTGTTTTCGTTTTTGTTTTCGTTTTTGTTTTCGTTTTTGTTTTCTTTTTTGTTTTCGTTTTTGTTTTTGTTTGTGTTTTTGTTTTCGTTTTTGTTTTCGTTTTTGTTTTCGTTTTTGTTTTCGTTTTTGTTTTCGTTTTTGTTTTCGTGTTTGTTTTCGTTTTTGTTTTCGTTTTTGTTTTCGTTTTTGTTTTCGTTTTTGTTTTCGTTTTTGTTTTCGTTTTTGTTTTCGTTTTTGTTTTCTTTTTTGTTTTCGTTTTTGTTTTCGTTTTTGTTTTCGTTTTTGTTTTTGTTTTCCTTTTCGTTTTTGTTTGTGTTTTTGTTTTCGTTTTTGTTTTCGTTTTTGTTTTCGTTTTTGTTTTCGTTTTTGTTTTCGTTTTTGTTTTCGTTTTTGTTTTTGTTTTCGTTTTTGTTTTCGTTTTTGTTTTTGTTTTCCTTTTCGTTTTTGTTTGTGTTTTTGTTTTCGTTTTTGTTTTCGTTTTTGTTTTCGTTTTTGTTTTCGTTTTTGTTTTCGTTTTTGTTTTCGTTTTTGTTTTCGTGTTTGTTTTCGTTTTTGTTTTCGTTTTTGTTTTCGTTTTTGTTTTCGTTTTTGTTTTCGTTTTTGTTTTCGTTTTTGTTTTCGTTTTTGTTTTTGTTTTCGTTTTTGTTTTTGTTTTTGTCCTTGTTTCTGTCCTTGTCTTTGTCTTAATTGGTTTTTGTTTGTACGAGACTAAGTCCAGCGGCATAATGCTCTTCGATCGCACACGACCAAGTCCAGCGGCGTGTCGCTCCTAGGGCTGTTGCGAATACTTAAAAGTCCCTACGGTCAAAATCATTGGGTTGCGACTCACCTTTACGAGTTGCTCGCTCGCTGCGCTCGCTCGGAATGTTATAGCCTTACCTAAAACCAATCCACCTTGCGTTCGTTTTTCGAAAAGACCGCGATTTTCCGATAATTTACAGACGCGCGGGATCGGTTTTGAGGTTAGGCTAGTTTTATAAGAGCGAGCGAAGCGAGCGAGAAGCTACATCAATTCCCGCGCTATAGTTATATATCAAATGTTCTTTACTAACAATTCTCACCGATCGAAAGAAAGTTTCTGATTTGATAGAAGAATAACAGATATGTTTCGCTAGGTACGCGATTCGTGCTGATCGATGTATCTCGATGATGTTTTTGTTTTCGTTTTTGTTTTCGTTTTTGTTTTCGTTTTTGTTTTCGTTTTTGTTTTCTTTTTTGTTTTCGTTTTTGTTTTCGTTTTTGTTTTCGTTTTTGTTTTCGTGTTTGTTTTCGTTTTTGTTTTCGTTTTTGTTTTCGTTTTTGTTTTCGTTTTTGTTTTCGTTTTTGTTTTCGTTTTTGTTTTCGTTTTTGTTTTTGTTTTCGTTTTTGTTTTCGTTTTTGTTTTCGTTTTTGTTTTCGTTTTTGTTTTCGTTTTTGTTTTCGTTTTTGTTTTCGTTTTTGTTTTCGTGTTTGTTTTCGTTTTTGTTTTCGTTTTTGTTTTCGTTTTTGTTTTCGTTTTTGTTTTCGTTTTTGTTTTCGTTTTTGTTTTCGTTTTTGTTTTTGTTTTCGTTTTTGTTTTTGTTTTTGTCCTTGTTTCTGTCCTTGTCTTTGTCTTAATTGGTTTTTGTTTGTACGAGACTAAGTCCAGCGGCATAATGCTCTTCGATCGCACACGACCAAGTCCAGCGGCGTGTCGGTCCTAGGGCTGTTGCGAATACTTAAAAGTCCCTACGGTCAAAATCATTGGGTTGCGACTCACCTTTACGAGTTGCTCGCTCGCTGCGCTCGCTCGGAATGTTATAGCCTTACCTAAAACCAATCCACCTTGCGTTCGTTTTTCGAAAAGACCGCGATTTTCCGATAATTTACAGACGCGCGGGATCGGTTTTGAGGTTAGGCTAGTTTTATAAGAGCGAGCGAAGCGAGCGAGAAGCTACATCAATTCCCGCGCTATAGTTATATATCAAATGTTCTTTACTAACAATTCTCACCGATCGAAAGAAAGTTTCTGATTTGATAGAAGAATAACAGATATGTTTCGCTAGGTACGCGATTCGTGCTGATCGATGTATCTCGATGATGTTTTTGTTTTCGTTTTTGTTTTCGTTTTTGTTTTCGTTTTTGTTTTCGTTTTTGTTTTCTTTTTTGTTTTCGTTTTTGTTTTCGTTTTTGTTTTCGTTTTTGTTTTCGTGTTTGTTTTCGTTTTTGTTTTCGTTTTTGTTTTCGTTTTTGTTTTCGTTTTTGTTTTCGTTTTTGTTTTCGTTTTTGTTTTCGTTTTTGTTTTTGTTTTCGTTTTTGTTTTCGTTTTTGTTTTCGTTTTTGTTTTCGTTTTTGTTTTCGTTTTTGTTTTCGTTTTTGTTTTCGTTTTTGTTTTCGTGTTTGTTTTCGTTTTTGTTTTCGTTTTTGTTTTCGTTTTTGTTTTCGTTTTTGTTTTCGTTTTTGTTTTCGTTTTTGTTTTTGTTTTCGTTTTTGTTTTTGTTTTTGTCCTTGTTTCTGTCCTTGTCTTTGTCTTAATTGGTTTTTGTTTGTACGAGACTAAGTCCAGCGGCATAATGCTCTTCGATCGCACACGACCAAGTCCAGCGGCGTGTCGGTCCTAGGGCTGTTGCGAATACTTAAAAGTCCCTACGGTCAAAATCATTGGGTTGCGACTCACCTTTACGAGTTGCTCGCTCGCTGCGCTCGCTCGGAATGTTATAGCCTTACCTAAAACCAATCCACCTTGCGTTCGTTTTTCGAAAAGACCGCGATTTTCCGATAATTTACAGACGCGCGGGATCGGTTTTGAGGTTAGGCTAGTTTTATAAGAGCGAGCGAAGCGAGCGAGAAGCTACATCAATTCCCGCGCTATAGTTATATATCAAATGTTCTTTACTAACACTTCTCACCGATCGAAAGAAAGTTTCTGATTTGATAGAAGAATAACAGATATGTTTCGCTAGGTACGCGATTCGTGCTGATCGATGTATCTCGATGATGTTTTTGTTTTCGTTTTTGTTTTCGTTTTTGTTTTCGTTTTTGTTTTCGTTTTTGTTTTCTTTTTTGTTTTCGTTTTTGTTTTCGTTTTTGTTTTCGTTTTTGTTTTCGTGTTTGTTTTCGTTTTTGTTTTCGTTTTCGTTTTCGTTTTCGTTTTCGTTTTCGTTTTCGTTTTCGTTTTCGTTTTCGTTTTTGTTTTTGTTTTTGTTTTCGTTTTTGTTTTCGTTTTTGTTTTCGTTTTTGTTTTCGTTTTTGATTTCGTTTTTGTTTTCGTTTTTGTTTTCTTTTTTGTTTTCGTTTTTGTTTTCGTTTTTGTTTTCGTTTTTGTTTTTGTTTTCCTTTTCGTTTTTGTTTGTGTTTTTGTTTTCGTTTTTGTTTTCGTTTTTGTTTTCGTTTTTGTTTTCGTTTTTGTTTTCGTTTTTGTTTTCGTGTTTGATTTCGTTTTTGTTTTCGTTTTTGTTTTCGTTTTTGTTTTTGTTTTTGTTTTTGTTTTTGTTTTTGTTTTTGTTTTTCTTTTCGTTTTTGTTTGTGTTTTTGTTTTCGTTTTTGTTTTCGTTTTTGTTTTCGTTTTTGTTTTCGTTTTTGTTTTCGTTTTTGTTTTCGTGTTTGTTTTCGTTTTTGTTTTCGTTTTTGTTTTCGTTTTTGTTTTCGTTTTTGTTTTCGTTTTTGTTTTCGTTTTTGTTTTCGTGTTTGTTTTCGTTTTTGTTTTCGTTTTTGTTTTTGTTTTCCTTTTCGTTTTTGTTTGTGTTTTTGTTTTCGTTTTTGTTTTCGTTTTTGTTTTCGTTTTTGTTTTCGTTTTTGTTTTCGTTTTTGTTTTCGTGTTTGTTTTCGTTTTTGTTTTTGTTTTTGTTTTTGTTTTTGTTTTTGTTTTCGTTTTTGTTTTCGTTTTTGTTTTTGTTTTCCTTTTCGTTTTTGTTTGTGTTTTTGTTTTCGTTTTTGTTTTCGTTTTTGTTTTCGTTTTTGTTTTCGTTTTTGTTTTCGTGTTTGTTTTCGATTTTGTTTTCGTTTTTGTTTTCGTTTTTGTTTTCGTTTTTGTTTTCGTTTTTGTTTTCGTTTTTGTTTTCGTTTTTGTTTTCGTGTTTGTTTTCGTTTTTGTTTTCGTTTTTGTTTTCGTTTTTGTTTTCGTTTTTGTTTTCGTTTTTGTTTTCGTTTTTGTTTTCGTTTTTGTTTTCGTTTTTGTTTTCGTGTTTGTTTTCGTTTTTGTTTTCGTTTTTGTTTTCTTTTTTGTTTTCGTTTTCGTTTTCGTTTTTGTTTTCTTTTTTGTTTTCGTGTTTGTTTTTGTTTTCGTTTTTGTTTTCGTTTTTGTTTTCGTTTTTGTTTTCGTTTTTGTTTTCGTTTTTGTTTTCGTGTTTGTTTTCGTTTTTGTTTTCGTTTTTGTTTTCTTTTTTGTTTTCGTTTTTGTTTTCGTTTTTGTTTTCTTTTTTGTTTTCGTTTTTGTTTTCGTTTTTGTTTTCGTTTTTGTTTTCGTTTTTGTTTTCGTTTTTGTTTTCGTGTTTGTTTTCGTTTTTGTTTTCGTTTTTGTTTTCTTTTTTGTTTTCGTTTTTCTTTTCGTGTTTGTTTTCGTTTTTGTTTTCGTTTTTGTTTTCTTTTTTGTTTTCGTTTTTGTTTTCGTTTTTGTTTTCTTTTTTGTTTTCGTTTTTGTTTTCGTTTTCGTTTTCGTTTTCGTTTTTGTTTTCGTTTTTGTTTTCGTTTTTGTTTTCGTTTTTGTTTTCGTTTTTGTTTTCGTTTTTGTTTTCGTTTTTGTTTTTGTTTTCGTTTTTGTTTTCGTTTTTGTTTTCGTTTTTGTTTTCGTTTTTGTTTTCGTTTTTGTTTTCGTGTTTGTTTTCGTTTTTGTTTTCGTTTTTGTTTTCGTTTTTGTTTTTGTTTTCTTTTTTGTTTTCGTTTTTGTTTTCGTTTTTGTTTTCTTTTTTGTTTTCGTTTTTGTTTTCGTTTTTGTTTTCGTTTTTGTTTTCGTTTTTGTTTTCGTTTTTGTTTTCGTGTTTGTTTTCGTTTTTGTTTTCGTTTTTGTTTTCGTTTTTGTTTTTGTTTCCGTTTTTGTTTTTGTTTTTGTCCTTGTTTCTGTCCTTGTCTTTGTCTTAATTGGTTTTTGTTTGTACGAGACTAAGTCCAGCGGCATAATGCTCTTCGATCGCACACGACCAAGTCCAGCGGCGTGTCGCTCCTAGGGCTGTTGCGAATACTTAAAAGTCCCTACGGTCAAAATCATTGGGTTGCGACTCACCTTTACGAGTTGCTCGCTCGCTGCGCTCGCTCGGAATGTTATAGCCTTACCTAAAACCAATCCACCTTGCGTTCGTTTTTCGAAAAGACCGCGATTTTCCGATAATTTACAGACGCGCGGGATCGGTTTTGAGGTTAGGCTAGTTTTATAAGAGCGAGCGAAGCGAGCGAGAAGCTACATCAATTCCCGCGCTATAGTTATATATCAAATGTTCTTTACTAACAATTCTCACCGATCGAAAGAAAGTTTCTGATTTGATAGAAGAATAACAGATATGTTTCGCTAGGTACGCGATTCGTGCTGATCGATGTATCTCGATGATGTTTTTGTTTTCGTTTTTGTTTTCGTTTTTGTTTTCGTTTTTGTTTTCGTTTTTGTTTTCTTTTTTGTTTTCGTTTTTGTTTTTGTTTGTGTTTTTGTTTTCGTTTTTGTTTTCGTTTTTGTTTTCGTTTTTGTTTTCGTTTTTGTTTTCGTTTTTGTTTTCGTGTTTGTTTTCGTTTTTGTTTTCGTTTTTGTTTTCTTTTTTGTTTTCGTTTTTGTTTTCGTTTTTGTTTTCGTTTTTGTTTTTGTTTTCCTTTTCGTTTTTGTTTGTGTTTTTGTTTTCGTTTTTGTTTTCGTTTTTGTTTTCGTTTTTGTTTTCGTTTTTGTTTTCGTTTTTGTTTTCGTGTTTGTTTTCGTTTTTGTTTTCGTTTTTGTTTTCGTTTTTGTTTTTGTTTTCGTTTTTGTTTTCGTTTTTGTTTTTGTTTTCCTTTTCGTTTTTGTTTGTGTTTTTGTTTTCGTTTTTGTTTTCGTTTTTGTTTTCGTTTTTGTTTTCGTTTTTGTTTTCGTTTTTGTTTTCGTGTTTGTTTTCGTTTTTGTTTTCGTTTTTGTTTTCGTTTTTGTTTTCGTTTTTGTTTTCGTTTTTGTTTTCGTTTTTGTTTTCGTGTTTGTTTTCGTTTTTGTTTTCGTTTTTGTTTTTGTTTTCCTTTTCGTTTTTGTTTGTGTTTTTGTTTTCGTTTTTGTTTTCGTTTTTGTTTTCGTTTTTGTTTTCGTTTTTGTTTTCGTGTTTGTTTTCGTTTTTGTTTTCGTTTTTGTTTTCGTTTTTGTTTTTGTTTTCGTTTTTGTTTTCGTTTTTGTTTTTGTTTTCCTTTTCGTTTTTGTTTGTGTTTTTGTTTTCGTTTTTGTTTTCGTTTTTGTTTTCGTTTTTGTTTTCGTTTTTGTTTTCGTTTTTGTTTTCGTGTTTGTTTTCGTTTTTGTTTTCGTTTTTGTTTTCGTTTTTGTTTTCGTTTTTGTTTTCGTTTTTGTTTTCGTTTTTGTTTTCGTTTTTGTTTTTGTTTTCGTTTTTGTTTTCGTTTTTGTTTTTGTTTTCCTTTTCGTTTTTGTTTGTGTTTTTGTTTTCGTTTTTGTTTTCGTTTTTGTTTTCGTTTTTGTTTTCGTTTTTGTTTTCGTTTTTGTTTTCGTTTTTGTTTTCGTTTTTGTTTTCGTTTTTGTTTTCGTTTTTGTTTTCGTTTTTGTTTTTGTTTTCTTTTTTGTTTTCGTTTTTGTTTTCGTTTTTGTTTTCTTTTTTGTTTTCGTTTTTGTTTTCGTTTTTGTTTTCGTTTTTGTTTTCGTTTTTGTTTTCGTTTTTGTTTTCGTTTTTGTTTTCGTTTTTGTTTTCGTTTTTGTTTTTGTTTTCCTTTTCGTTTTTGTTTGTGTTTTTGTTTTTGTCCTTGTTTCTGTCCTTGTCTTTGTCTTAATTGGTTTTTGTTTGTACGATACTAAGTCCAGCGGCATAATGCTCTTCGATCGCACACGACCAAGTCCAGCGGCGTGTCGCTCCTAGGGCTGTTGCGAATACTTAAAAGTCCCTACGGTCAAAATCATTGGGTTGCGACTCACCTTTACGAGTTGCTCGCTCGCTGCGCTCGCTCGGAATGTTATAGCCTTACCTAAAACCAATCCACCTTGCGTTCGTTTTTCGAAAAGACCGCGATTTTCCGATAATTTACAGACGCGCGGGATCGGTTTTGAGGTTAGGCTAGTTTTATAAGAGCGAGCGAAGCGAGCGAGAAGCTACATCAATTCCCGCGCTATAGTTATATATCAAATGTTCTTTACTAACAATTCTCACCGATCGAAAGAAAGTTTCTGATTTGATAGAAGAATAACAGATATGTTTCGCTAGGTACGCGATTCGTGCTGATCGATGTATCTCGATGATGTTTTTGTTTTCGTTTTTGTTTTCGTTTTTGTTTTCGTTTTTGTTTTCGTTTTTGTTTTCTTTTTTGTTTTCGTTTTTGTTTTCGTTTTTGTTTTCGTTTTTGTTTTCGTGTTTGTTTTCGTTTTTGTTTTCGTTTTCGTTTTCGTTTTCGTTTTCGTTTTCGTTTTCGTTTTCGTTTTCGTTTTCGTTTTCGTTTTTGTTTTCGTTTTTGTTTTCGTTTTTGTTTTCGTTTTTGTTTTCGTTTTTGTTTTCGTTTTTGTTTTCGTTTTTGTTTTCGTTTTTGTTTTCTTTTTTGTTTTCGTTTTTGTTTTCGTTTTTGTTTTCGTTTTTGTTTTCCTTTTCGTTTTTGTTTGTGTTTTTGTTTTCGTTTTTGTTTTCGTTTTTGTTTTCGTTTTTGTTTTCGTTTTTGTTTTCGTTTTTGTTTTCGTGTTTGTTTTCGTTTTTGTTTTCGTTTTTGTTTTTGTTTTTGTTTTTGTTTTCGTTTTTGTTTTCGTTTTTGTTTTTGTTTTCCTTTTCGTTTTTGTTTGTGTTTTTGTTTTCGTTTTTGTTTTCGTTTTTGTTTTCGTTTTTGTTTTCGTTTTTGTTTTCGTTTTTGTTTTCGTGTTTGTTTTCGTTTTTGTTTTCGTTTTTGTTTTCGTTTTTGTTTTCGTTTTTGTTTTTGTTTTTGTTTTCGTTTTTGTTTTCGTGTTTGTTTTCGTTTTTGTTTTCGTTTTTGTTTTTGTTTTCCTTTTCGTTTTTGTTTGTGTTTTTGTTTTCGTTTTTGTTTTCGTTTTTGTTTTCGTTTTTGTTTTCGTTTTTGTTTTCGTTTTTGTTTTCGTGTTTGTTTTCGTTTTTGTTTTCGTTTTTGTTTTCGTTTTTGTTTTTGTTTTCGTTTTTGTTTTCGTTTTTGTTTTTGTTTTCCTTTTCGTTTTTGTTTGTGTTTTTGTTTTCGTTTTTGTTTTCGTTTTTGTTTTCGTTTTTGTTTTCGTTTTTGTTTTCGTTTTTGTTTTCGTGTTTGTTTTCGTTTTCGTTTTCGTTTTTGTTTTCGTTTTTGTTTTCGTTTTTGTTTTCGTTTTTGTTTTCGTTTTTGTTTTCGTTTTTGTTTTCGTTTTTGTTTTTGTTTTCGTTTTTGTTTTCGTTTTTGTTTTCGTTTTTGTTTTCGTTTTTGTTTTTGTTTTCGTTTTTGTTTTCGTTTTTGTTTTTGTTTTCCTTTTCGTTTTTGTTTGTGTTTTTGTTTTCGTTTTTGTTTTCGTTTTTGTTTTCGTTTTTGTTTTCGTTTTTGTTTTCGTTTTTGTTTTCGTTTTTGTTTTCGTGTTTGTTTTCGTTTTTGTTTTCGTTTTTTTTTTCGTTTTTGTTTTTGTTTTCTTTTTTTTTTTCGTTTTTGTTTTTGTTTTTGTTTTCTTTTTTGTTTTCGTTTTTGTTTTCGTTTTTGTTTTCGTTTTTGTTTTCGTTTTTGTTTTCGTTTTTGTTTTCGTTTTTGTTTTCGTTTTTGTTTTCGTTTTTGTTTTTGTTTTCCTTTTCGTTTTTGTTTTTGTTTTTGTTTTTGTCCTTGTTTCTGTCCTTGTCTTTGTCTTAATTGGTTTTTGTTTGTACGAGACTAAGTCCAGCGGCATAATGCTCTTCGATCGCACACGACCAAGTCCAGCGGCGTGTCGGTCCTAGGGCTGTTGCGAATACTTAAAAGTCCCTACGGTCAAAATCATTGGGTTGCGACTCACCTTTACGAGTTGCTCGCTCGCTGCGCTCGCTCGGAATGTTATAGCCTTACCTAAAACCAATCCACCTTGCGTTCGTTTTTCGAAAAGACCGCGATTTTCCGATAATTTACAGACGCGCGGGATCGGTTTTGAGGTTAGGCTAGTTTTATAAGAGCGAGCGAAGCGAGCGAGAAGCTACATCAATTCCCGCGCTATAGTTATATATCAAATGTTCTTTACTAACAATTCTCACCGATCGAAAGAAAGTTTCTGATTTGATAGAAGAATAACAGATATGTTTCGCTAGGTACGCGATTCGTGCTGATCGATGTATCTCGATGATGTTTTTGTTTTCGTTTTTGTTTTCGTTTTTGTTTTCGTTTTTGTTTTCGTTTTTGTTTTCTTTTTTGTTTTCGTTTTTGTTTTTGTTTGTGTTTTTGTTTTCGTTTTTGTTTTCGTTTTTGTTTTCGTTTTTGTTTTCGTTTTTGTTTTCGTTTTTGTTTTCGTGTTTGTTTTCGTTTTTGTTTTCGTTTTTGTTTTCGTTTTTGTTTTCGTTTTTGTTTTCGTTTTTGATTTCGTTTTTGTTTTCGTTTTTGTTTTCTTTTTTGTTTTCGTTTTTGTTTTCGTTTTTGTTTTCGTTTTTGTTTTTGTTTTCCTTTTCGTTTTTGTTTGTGTTTTTGTTTTCGTTTTTGTTTTCGTTTTTGTTTTCGTTTTTGTTTTCGTTTTTGTTTTCGTTTTTGTTTTCGTTTTTGTTTTTGTTTTCGTTTTTGTTTTCGTTTTTGTTTTTGTTTTCCTTTTCGTTTTTGTTTGTGTTTTTGTTTTCGTTTTTGTTTTCGTTTTTGTTTTCGTTTTTGTTTTCGTTTTTGTTTTCGTTTTTGTTTTCGTTTTTGTTTTCGTGTTTGTTTTCGTTTTTGTTTTCGTTTTTGTTTTCGTTTTTGTTTTCGTTTTTGTTTTCGTTTTTGTTTTCGTTTTTGTTTTCGTTTTTGTTTTTGTTTTCGTTTTTGTTTTTGTTTTTGTCCTTGTTTCTGTCCTTGTCTTTGTCTTAATTGGTTTTTGTTTGTACGAGACTAAGTCCAGCGGCATAATGCTCTTCGATCGCACACGACCAAGTCCAGCGGCGTGTCGCTCCTAGGGCTGTTGCGAATACTTAAAAGTCCCTACGGTCAAAATCATTGGGTTGCGACTCACCTTTACGAGTTGCTCGCTCGCTGCGCTCGCTCGGAATGTTATAGCCTTACCTAAAACCAATCCACCTTGCGTTCGTTTTTCGAAAAGACCGCGATTTTCCGATAATTTACAGACGCGCGGGATCGGTTTTGAGGTTAGGCTAGTTTTATAAGAGCGAGCGAAGCGAGCGAGAAGCTACATCAATTCCCGCGCTATAGTTATATATCAAATGTTCTTTACTAACAATTCTCACCGATCGAAAGAAAGTTTCTGATTTGATAGAAGAATAACAGATATGTTTCGCTAGGTACGCGATTCGTGCTGATCGATGTATCTCGATGATGTTTTTGTTTTCGTTTTTGTTTTCGTTTTTGTTTTCGTTTTTGTTTTCGTTTTTGTTTTCTTTTTTGTTTTCGTTTTTGTTTTCGTTTTTGTTTTCGTTTTTGTTTTCGTGTTTGTTTTCGTTTTTGTTTTCGTTTTTGTTTTCGTTTTTGTTTTCGTTTTTGTTTTCGTTTTTGTTTTCGTTTTTGTTTTCGTTTTTGTTTTTGTTTTCGTTTTTGTTTTCGTTTTTGTTTTCGTTTTTGTTTTCGTTTTTGTTTTCGTTTTTGTTTTCGTTTTTGTTTTCGTTTTTGTTTTCGTGTTTGTTTTCGTTTTTGTTTTCGTTTTTGTTTTCGTTTTTGTTTTCGTTTTTGTTTTCGTTTTTGTTTTCGTTTTTGTTTTCGTTTTTGTTTTTGTTTTCGTTTTTGTTTTTGTTTTTGTCCTTGTTTCTGTCCTTGTCTTTGTCTTAATTGGTTTTTGTTTGTACGAGACTAAGTCCAGCGGCATAATGCTCTTCGATCGCACACGACCAAGTCCAGCGGCGTGTCGGTCCTAGGGCTGTTGCGAATACTTAAAAGTCCCTACGGTCAAAATCATTGGGTTGCGACTCACCTTTACGAGTTGCTCGCTCGCTGCGCTCGCTCGGAATGTTATAGCCTTACCTAAAACCAATCCACCTTGCGTTCGTTTTTCGAAAAGACCGCGATTTTCCGATAATTTACAGACGCGCGGGATCGGTTTTGAGGTTAGGCTAGTTTTATAAGAGCGAGCGAAGCGAGCGAGAAGCTACATCAATTCCCGCGCTATAGTTATATATCAAATGTTCTTTACTAACAATTCTCACCGATCGAAAGAAAGTTTCTGATTTGATAGAAGAATAACAGATATGTTTCGCTAGGTACGCGATTCGTGCTGATCGATGTATCTCGATGATGTTTTTGTTTTCGTTTTTGTTTTCGTTTTTGTTTTCGTTTTTGTTTTCGTTTTTGTTTTCTTTTTTGTTTTCGTTTTTGTTTTTGTTTGTGTTTTTGTTTTCGTTTTTGTTTTCGTTTTTGTTTTCGTTTTTGTTTTCGTTTTTGTTTTCGTTTTTGTTTTCGTGTTTGTTTTCGTTTTTGTTTTCGTTTTTGTTTTCTTTTTTGTTTTCGTTTTTGTTTTCGTTTTTGTTTTCGTTTTTGTTTTTGTTTTCCTTTTCGTTTTTGTTTGTGTTTTTGTTTTCGTTTTTGTTTTCGTTTTTGTTTTCGTTTTTGTTTTCGTTTTTGTTTTCGTTTTTGTTTTCGTGTTTGTTTTCGTTTTTGTTTTCGTTTTTGTTTTCGTTTTTGTTTTTGTTTTCGTTTTTGTTTTCGTTTTTGTTTTTGTTTTCCTTTTCGTTTTTGTTTGTGTTTTTGTTTTCGTTTTTGTTTTCGTTTTTGTTTTCGTTTTTGTTTTCGTTTTTGTTTTCGTTTTTGTTTTCGTGTTTGTTTTCGTTTTTGTTTTCGTTTTTGTTTTCGTTTTTGTTTTCGTTTTTGTTTTCGTTTTTGTTTTCGTTTTTGTTTTCGTGTTTGTTTTCGTTTTTGTTTTCGTTTTTGTTTTTGTTTTCCTTTTCGTTTTTGTTTGTGTTTTTGTTTTCGTTTTTGTTTTCGTTTTTGTTTTCGTTTTTGTTTTCGTTTTTGTTTTCGTTTTTGTTTTCGTGTTTGTTTTCGTTTTTGTTTTCGTTTTTGTTTTCGTTTTTGTTTTTGTTTTCGTTTTTGTTTTCGTTTTTGTTTTTGTTTTCCTTTTCGTTTTTGTTTGTGTTTTTGTTTTCGTTTTTGTTTTCGTTTTTGTTTTCGTTTTTGTTTTCGTTTTTGTTTTCGTTTTTGTTTTCGTGTTTGTTTTCGTTTTTGTTTTCGTTTTTGTTTTCGTTTTTGTTTTCGTTTTTGTTTTCGTTTTTGTTTTCGTTTTTGTTTTCGTGTTTGTTTTCGTTTTTGTTTTCGTTTTTGTTTTCGTTTTTGTTTTCGTTTTTGTTTTCGTTTTTGTTTTCGTTTTTGTTTTCGTTTTTGTTTTCGTTTTTGTTTTCGTGTTTGTTTTCGTTTTTGTTTTCGTTTTTGTTTTCTTTTTTGTTTTCGTTTTCGTTTTCGTTTTTGTTTTCTTTTTTGTTTTCGTGTTTGTTTTTGTTTTCGTTTTTGTTTTCGTTTTTGTTTTCGTTTTTGTTTTCGTTTTTGTTTTCGTTTTTGTTTTCGTGTTTGTTTTCGTTTTTGTTTTCGTTTTTGTTTTCTTTTTTGTTTTCGTTTTTGTTTTCGTTTTTGTTTTCTTTTTTGTTTTCGTTTTTGTTTTCGTTTTTGTTTTCGTTTTTGTTTTCGTTTTTGTTTTCGTTTTTGTTTTCGTTTTTGTTTTCGTGTTTGTTTTCGTTTTTGTTTTCGTTTTTGTTTTCGTTTTTGTTTTCGTTTTTGTTTTCGTTTTTGTTTTCGTTTTTGTTTTTGTTTTCCTTTTCGTTTTTGTTTTCGTGTTTGTTTTCGTTTTTGTTTTCGTTTTTGTTTTCGTTTTTGTTTTCGTTTTTGTTTTCGTTTTTGTTTTCGTTTTTGTTTTCGTTTTTGTTTTTGTTTTCGTTTTTGTTTTTGTTTTTGTCCTTGTTTCTGTCCTTGTCTTTGTCTTAATTGGTTTTTGTTTGTACGAGACTAAGTCCAGCGGCATAATGCTCTTCGATCGCACACGACCAAGTCCAGCGGCGTGTCGCTCCTAGGGCTGTTGCGAATACTTAAAAGTCCCTACGGTCAAAATCATTGGGTTGCGACTCACCTTTACGAGTTGCTCGCTCGCTGCGCTCGCTCGGAATGTTATAGCCTTACCTAAAACCAATCCACCTTGCGTTCGTTTTTCGAAAAGACCGCGATTTTCCGATAATTTACAGACGCGCGGGATCGGTTTTGAGGTTAGGCTAGTTTTATAAGAGCGAGCGAAGCGAGCGAGAAGCTACATCAATTCCCGCGCTATAGTTATATATCAAATGTTCTTTACTAACAATTCTCACCGATCGAAAGAAAGTTTCTGATTTGATAGAAGAATAACAGATATGTTTCGCTAGGTACGCGATTCGTGCTGATCGATGTATCTCGATGATGTTTTTGTTTTCGTTTTTGTTTTCGTTTTTGTTTTCGTTTTTGTTTTCGTTTTTGTTTTCTTTTTTGTTTTCGTTTTTGTTTTCGTTTTTGTTTTCGTTTTTGTTTTCGTGTTTGTTTTCGTTTTTGTTTTCGTTTTTGTTTTCGTTTTTGTTTTCGTTTTTGTTTTCGTTTTTGTTTTCGTTTTTGTTTTCGTTTTTGTTTTTGTTTTCGTTTTTGTTTTCGTTTTTGTTTTCGTTTTTGTTTTCGTTTTTGTTTTCGTTTTTGTTTTCGTTTTTGTTTTCGTTTTTGTTTTCGTGTTTGTTTTCGTTTTTGTTTTCGTTTTTGTTTTCGTTTTTGTTTTCGTTTTTGTTTTCGTTTTTGTTTTCGTTTTTGTTTTCGTTTTTGTTTTTGTTTTCTTTTTTTTTTTTGTTTTTGTCCTTGTTTCTGTCCTTGTCTTTGTCTTAATTGGTTTTTGTTTGTACGAGACTAAGTCCAGCGGCATAATGCTCTTCGATCGCACACGACCAAGTCCAGCGGCGTGTCGGTCCTAGGGCTGTTGCGAATACTTAAAAGTCCCTACGGTCAAAATCATTGGGTTGCGACTCACCTTTACGAGTTGCTCGCTCGCTGCGCTCGCTCGGAATGTTATAGCCTTACCTAAAACCAATCCACCTTGCGTTCGTTTTTCGAAAAGACCGCGATTTTCCGATAATTTACAGACGCGCGGGATCGGTTTTGAGGTTAGGCTAGTTTTATAAGAGCGAGCGAAGCGAGCGAGAAGCTACATCAATTCCCGCGCTATAGTTATATATCAAATGTTCTTTACTAACAATTCTCACCGATCGAAAGAAAGTTTCTGATTTGATAGAAGAATAACAGATATGTTTCGCTAGGTACGCGATTCGTGCTGATCGATGTATCTCGATGATGTTTTTGTTTTCGTTTTTGTTTTCGTTTTTGTTTTCGTTTTTGTTTTCGTTTTTGTTTCCTTTTTTGTTTTCGTTTTTGTTTTCGTTTTTGTTTTCGTTTTTGTTTTCGTGTTTGTTTTCGTTTTTGTTTTCGTTTTCGTTTTCGTTTTCGTTTTCGTTTTCGTTTTCGTTTTCGTTTTCGTTTTTGTTTTCGTTTTTGTTTTCGTTTTTGTTTTCGTTTTTGTTTTCGTTTTTGTTTTCGTTTTTGATTTCGTTTTTGTTTTCGTTTTTGTTTTCTTTTTTGTTTTCGTTTTTGTTTTCGTTTTTGTTTTCGTTTTTGTTTTTGTTTTCCTTTTCGTTTTTGTTTGTGTTTTTGTTTTCGTTTTTGTTTTCGTTTTTGTTTTCGTTTTTGTTTTCGTTTTTGTTTTCGTTTTTGTTTTCGTGTTTGTTTTCGTTTTTGTTTTCGTTTTTGTTTTCGTTTTTGTTTTTGTTTTCGTTTTTGTTTTCGTTTTTGTTTTTGTTTTCCTTTTCGTTTTTGTTTGTGTTTTTGTTTTCGTTTTTGTTTTCGTTTTTGTTTTCGTTTTTGTTTTCGTTTTTGTTTTCGTTTTTGTTTTCGTGTTTGTTTTCGTTTTTGTTTTCGTTTTTGTTTTCGTTTTTGTTTTCGTTTTTGTTTTCGTTTTTGTTTTCGTTTTTGTTTTCGTTTTTGTTTTCGTTTTTGTTTTCGTTTTCGTTTTTGTTTTCGTTTTTGTTTTCGTTTTTGTTTTTGTTTTCGTTTTTGTTTTCGTTTTTGTTTTTGTTTTCCTTTTCGTTTTTGTTTGTGTTTTTGTTTTCGTTTTTGTTTTCGTTTTTGTTTTCGTTTTTGTTTTCGTTTTTGTTTTCGTTTTTGTTTTCGTTTTTGTTTTCGTTTTTGTTTTCGTTTTTGTTTTCGTTTTTGTTTTTGTTTTCGTTTTTGTTTTCGTTTTCGTTTTTGTTTTCCTTTTCGTTTTTGTTTGTGTTTTTGTTTTTGTCCTTGTTTCTGTCCTTGTCTTTGTCTTAATTGGTTTTTGTTTGTACGAGACTAAGTCCAGCGGCATAATGCTCTTCGATCGCACACGACCAAGTCCAGCGGCGTGTCGCTCCTAGGGCTGTTGCGAATACTTAAAAGTCCCTACGGTCAAAATCATTGGGTTGCGACTCACCTTTACGAGTTGCTCGCTCGCTGCGCTCGCTCGGAATGTTATAGCCTTACCTAAAACCAATCCACCTTGCGTTCGTTTTTCG